>NC_056730.1:1147777780-1148005280 GCF_019279795.1 Protopterus annectens
CAGCCCGACAGGCAGCCTACTGTGATCATTCCCTTGTTCAGTCTGGTGGGTGGGACATCGGTGTGTGTCTGACTGTGGCGTCACCCATTACAAGTGTGTCTGGCATTGTGTGTGGCCTTTGGGGCTGTGACTGTTTAGCACACTGACGTTGAGAACTATGTGTTGCATGTCCTATGTCTTGTGGAGGCAGTTGCTTGGGTGTCTGCTTCAGAGGCCTCAAGTTAGGTTCGTTACATGTTTTAACAGTGCCTCGAGTATGTCTTAGTGTGTTCATGTGTTTGTTTAGCATTTGTGATAGTTACATGTGACACTGGGTTTGTGGTGTGCATGGTGTCCTTCCCATCCTGTTTGGTCTTGCCGGTCATGGTTTGAGAGAGCTCAGCCCCCTGTCTGGCTATATAGTTGCATCTCTCACATGTATTATGTTTAGTGGGGGAGGTGTGGCTTGTCCGTGTCCATGAGGCACCTGTAACATTGCCTCAGGACGCCCAGATTCACCATCTGAACAGGAGAGGTCGCTAGCAATTGACCCTTCGACATGCCAGAGAACGTGAATGCATTTGCTGTGTAACTGGGTCAGAAGGCACCTATAGGGAAGTGGGTACTCAAGGGGATTCTAGGCTAGTGTAGTACTCCATCTAGTATACATGTACTTTACCTATGTAGGAATACTATGGGAGCAGGTGCTGAGCTTTTGTGATAGAGAACAGACAGTTGAGATTGCAAGTAGAGAGGTTCTACATGTAAACCTGAGGAGCACGGTGCCAGATATAGTGTAACGTTGCTTACACGGTACATGACGCACATGTCCACACATATACTACACCTGACACCTGTGTTCGGTGCCACAGGCTACGGTGGACAGAGACATCACATACATGGCATGACACAGTACAGGTATGGTGACATTCTGCAGGTGTCGTACACAGTGTGCTGGCAACTGACCGCAGGTGTCACCTGTCAGCTGTGGTGCACGGTGTGCAGCAGTTGGATGCTGTACCGGTACAGGAATATGTCCGCAATCGCAGGGCGTACACCACTATGGCACACACCCCATTATGCACAGATGGGGACACCTGCCTGTGTGGTCAGCACCCTCACAATACAATGCACCCACACGCCATGTCACAGGGGGCGGTCTTGCACAGGTGGCCAGTAAGGCTCACAAGTATGGCATTGACAGGGCTGTACAATGCAGCACCAGTACGGGATGGTCACCCTGTGTGGTTAGTGTCCAGTCACAACACTATATCTGCATACACCCTCACAACAGGCAGCAGACATACACACATGTTGACAAACTGACATGGTGGTGACCACACATGTCTACACGGAGGGACGACGTGTTGCATGTACTGCACCATCCACATCCATGCACCCCACACTGAGGTATGTACAGATCTCTACCATAGTGTACAGTGATGTGTGGCACATGGCACATAGTCCCCCAATCTGTGGCATACATGGGCACACATTCCTGCACACATGTTGGTGCTAGGAATGCCACACCCGCTATATGGGATATGTGCAGGCGCAGGCAGCGGTATGTAGTGCATCCTGCGTACCACCACTGTATCTGGCAGCTGTGCCAATATATGCACTTGGGAGGTGGTAGGGGTTACAGTGGCCATGTGACATATGGTCGATGACACATGGCCGATGGGTATGCATTATGGCAGTGCTGTCATGTAAAGGCGACATAGCAGACTGTATGCACATGGCAGGGTAGGATGGTGTGTGACACACCTGTGACCAGCACCTGCATACATGCATGTGGACAGGTGTTTAAACACATGGTGTACACACATACCGCCATGCGTGCTGTTACTATGCCACCATATGACAGCCCCCATGATGGGTATGCATGTGGTAGGGGGTTGCAACTGTGTTATGGACATCAGACACCACTCATGCATGGCTGCACTGTGCACAGTACATGTGTCACATGTATCCCCTGTTGCCATGTGTGTATGCATTGCTACGTTGTGACATGTGTGTCGACATACATGGAACATGGACTGTGGTATGGTATCACAGCTGTCACAGGCAAACTGTACAAGGGTATGTGTCCCAGTCAACACCACTACACCCTGTAGGGGGTGCATACCACAGACATGTGTCCACCTTCCATTCATGTGTGTATTACCGCGTACACCAGTGTTATGCATGTGGTACATCACAGGCTTCATATGTGTCCTGTGTGCAGTCCATGCACACAGCCAGGCAATCACATATATGACATATCCGGACTTTGTTTCACTGTGGTACAGCTGCAGTCATGTATCATATCTGTGTCAGGCCTGTGGTATGTGTGGAGCATGCCTGTCCATGTATACCGATATGGGTGGACTACATCACACCTGTGGGATCATTGATAGTACATGTGTACTCTGCATGACGGATGTACACCGCCATATAGACCTGTGGACATATGTCACATGCTGTTGCTGGACCGTGAGGCATACTGCTGCACCGATGACATGGTGCTGGCATGGCAGCTACAGTGTTCACTGCAGTGTGTACATGTTCAGCCTGCACCCGTGATGCCTGTGCTGTCATCTGTGTGTGTACGTGTAACTGCATGTGTGTCCACCCTGTGTGTGTGTACGGGTTTACCTGGCCGTGACTTGCGGTGTGTGCACTCCGTCTGCATGCCGGACGGCGCGTAGCACATACTAAGCATGTGAGCATGCCCGGGTTGCTGTTGTGTGGGTGGACACACACGACGGTCCACAATCTGCCCTTCCATGATTTCACCCCATGTGTATGCATGTCTGCACTGTGCAGATTCTAAGTGTCTGAGCATGCCCAGTAAGCAGCTGTGTAGATGGACACACAGTACAGTGCACACCGCGCCCGTCTGCGTTGATACCCCGTGTGCATGTCTGTTTCCCCTTCGCAACCGCCATGCCTGTGAGCATGATCGGGTTACTGTTGTGTGGGTGGACACACACGATGGTCCACAATCTGCCCTTCCATGATTCCACCCCATGTGTATGCATGTCTGCACTGTGCAGATTATAAGTGTCTGAGCATGCCCAGTAAGCAGCTGTGTAGATGGACACACAGTACAGTGCACACCGTGCCAGTCTGCGTTGATACCCTGTGTGCATGTCTGTTTCCCCTTCGCAACCGCCACGCCTGTGAGCATGCCCGGGTTGCTGTTGTGTGGGTGGACACACACGATGGTCCACAATCTGCCCTTCCATGATTCCACCCCATGTGTATGCATGTCTGCACTCTGCAGATTCTAAGTGTGTGAGCATGCCCAGTAAGCAGCTGTGTAGATGGACACACAGTACAGTGCACACCGCGCCCGTCTGTGATGATACCCTGTGTGCATGTATGTTTCCCTTCGACCGCCAGGTATGAGGGGCACGCCCAGTATGCCATTCAGGGTACACAGTACAGTCGGCACCGATGTCTGCTACTAGGCGTGTAGCCATGGCCAATGACATCCTGCATAGCCATGGTGACTGTCCAGGTGAGTCATATGTGGTTGGTATGCCACACTGGCTGCCTACATCGTGCACGCCGGATGCCCTCTCATAGGGTATACTGTCTGTGGTGCATCCCGTATCCATGTCGTGATGTGCTCCGTAGTTAGTTGGTATTCCCGAGTGCAGCACTACCGTGTTACTGTACGCCCACCTTGGGATGGTAACATGCTGTGTGACTGCGCACTCTGTCTTCATTCCCTATCGGCTGCCTTGCCTCTGCAGATGATATCACCCACCTAGGGGTATGCCTCCTGACAGTGCTGTGCTCAGTAATCTCGGTAGCGCGTTCTGTAAATGCATCATGCTGTAGTGTGTTCATGTAGGTAGGCGTAGGTTCAACTCCAGGCCCTTCCCGGTGTGTGTGTGTGTTTGCAGCTGCCTCTGCAGATGGTCATGCTTTTAGATGCTTCGCAACACATACCTTGGCTATTGTCAGCTATTCCTTTACGGATGATGTCACCCGCCTAAAAGTATGCCTCTGACAGCACTGTGCTCAGTAATCTCGGTAGCGCGTTCTGTAAATGCATCATGCTGTAGTGTGTTCATGTAGGTAGGCGTAGGTTCAACTCCCGGCCCTTCCCCATGTGTGTGCGAGGTGTGTGTGTGTGTGTGTGTTTCCAGATGCCCTTGGTGAGAGTAGTTCCTTTAGTTGCTTCGCAACACATACCTTGGCTATTGGCATCTATTCCTTTACGGATGATGTCACCCGCCTAGAAGTATGCCTCTGACAGCACTGTGCTCAGTAATCCCAGTAGCGCATTCTGTAAATGCATCATGCTGTAGTGTGTTTATGTAGGTAGGTGTAAGTTCAACTCCCGGCCCTTCTCCATGTGTGTATGAGGTGTGTGTGTGTTTCCCGCTGCCTCTGCAGATGGTCATGCTTTTAGACGCTTCGCAACACATACCTTGGCTACTGGCATCTATTCCTTTATGGATGATGTCACCCGCCTAGAAGTATGCCTCTGACAGCGCTGTGCTCAGTAATCTCGGTAGCGTGTTCTGTAAATGCATCATGCTGTAGTGTGTTCATGTAGATAGGCGTAGGTTCAACTCCCGGCCCTTCCCCGTGTGTGTGTGTTTACAGCTGCCCTTGGTGAGAGTAGTTCCTTTAGTCGCTTTGCAACACATACTTTGGCTATTGGCATCTATTCCTTTACAGATGATGTCACCCACCTAGAAGTATGCCTCTGACAGCACTGTGCTCAGTAATCTCAGTAGCGTGTTTTGTAAATGCATCATGCTGTAGTGTGTTCATGTAGGTTGGCATAGGTTCAACTCCAGGCCCTTCCCCGTGTGTGTGTGTGTGTGTGTGTGTGTGTGTGTGTGTTTCCAGCTGCCTCTGCAGATGGTCATGCTTTTAGACGCTTCGCAACACATACCCTGGCTGTTGTCAGCTATTCCTTTACGGATGATGTCACCCGCCTAGAAGTATGCCTCTGACAGCACTGTGCTCAGTAATCTCGGTAGCGTGTTCTATAAATGCATCATGCTGTAGTGTGTTCATGTAGGTAGGCGTAGGTTCGACTCCAGGCCCTTCCCCGTGTGTGTGTGAGGTGTGTGTGTGTGTGTGTGTGTGTGTGTGTGTGTGTGTGTGTGTGTGTGTGTGTGTATATTTCCAGCTGCCTCTGCAGATGGTCATGCTAGACGCAACCCGCAACACATACCTTGGCTATTGTCAGCTATTCCTACGGATGATGTCACCCACCTAGAAGTATGCCTCTGACAGCTGTGCTCAGAAATCTCGGTAGCGCGTTCTGTAAATGCATCATGCTGTAGTGTGTTCATGTAGGTAGGCGTAGGTTCAACTCCCGGCCCTTCCCCGTGTGTGTGTGAGGTGTGTGTGTGTTTCCAGATGCCCTTGGTGAGAGTAGTTCCTTTAGTCGCAACTTGCCACATACCTTGGCTATTGGCATCTATTCTTCACGGGATGATGTCACCCGCCTAGAAGTATGCCTCTGACAGCACTGTGCTCAGTAGTCTCGGTAGCGCGTTCTGTAAATGCATCATGCTGTAGTGTGTTCATGTAGGTAGGCGTAGGTTCAACTCCCGGCCCTTCCCCATGTGTGTGTGGGGTGTGTGTGTGTGTGTGTTTACAGCTGCCCCTGTAGAGAGTAGTTATTTTAGATGCTTCACAACACATACCTTGGCTATCGGCATCTATTCCTTTACGGATGTTGTCACCCACCTAGATGTGTGCCTCTGATGGTGCTGTGTTCAGTGGTCCACGTAGCGCATTCCATACCTGTGTCATACTGTTGTGCGGTTGGGTAGGTGGGGGTAAGGTCAATCCCCATGCCTGCCAGCTGTGTGTGTGTGTCTATGCTCCCAGCCGCATGGGTTCATAGGTTATGGCTTTAGAGTTTCCGCAGAACACTTATATCCTGCTGCCATCTCTGTGTTTGTGGATGGTGAGACGCAGCTCATGGACTGCCTGTGTGCCTGCTGTGGTTGGCGACCTCCGTAGCGTGTTCTCCACGTGCGCCCTGCTGTGGTGTGGTGGGGTGGTGCTGTGTACGTTACACTCCCAGCCTTGCCACATGTGTCCGTCTGTATCTCTCGCGATGTATATATACAAACTTATGTTATGCCCATAGCGCTGCTCTTGCATGGACAGCTGTCTGTCCCATGTATCGCATATTTGCACGGCTGACACATAGAACTGTGGTACGATGCATATCCACTCATTGTCCATGCAACGTCTGTATTCCGGCACGCCCTAGAGACATCTGCTAGATATCATGGCAGACAGCTATCCTTGCTGTACTGACACTGTACCCGTACACGCCATAAACCTTGTGTATAATTGCCTGTTTATGGTGTGTGTGTATGTCTATCTGAGCTGTATGCATGGTCGTGTGTATGTCCCGCTATAGCCGTCTGTGCAGGTGTCGCCACTATGGGTAATCCTTGTAGACCGCTGTTTCATGTGCACTTCAGCACATACCTGCAGACCGTACTACCCCTCCTACGGCAGCGGCCTTAGATCAACCACTGCCCTAGGCGATAGGGCTCCATGGCGCCCACCACCACAACACATGGTGCCCCCATCCTTGTGTACCTACATGGCATACCTACTAGAAAGGTGGCCCTGCTAGTGTGGCGCCCTAGGCAGCCGCCAGATTGGCCTATGCCTATGGCTGGCTATGAGCACATCACAAGGCATACTTTTACATTCAGTGTTTTACAAAGGCTAGATTTTAATCCCAGAGGGGGGGACCTTATCAACTATACTTTAGAATGTGGATTGAGATGGATTATTAGGTGGAGAGTTGACCACACACCAGGGCTGAATGATGAAGCACAGATTAAGCCTCTTTTGAGAAGCATGTGGCTTAAACCCAAATAACAGGAATGTAGTTTAGGTACAGCTATACATTTAACACCCATTAGTCCACTCTTTCAGTTGTTTACCACTGTATTACATTGATATAATATACATATTTTCTATATATATTGTTAGATTCTTAATTGATGAGTATTAGGCATAGTACAATATCATATAATACATGTTTTAATAGGATGTTTTTGAAGATGTTAATATATGTGTGTGTAGTTAACATTGCGTCTGCGCTTTATATGCTGGGTTAATTGTTCATTGTTTGATGAGAAATTGACCAATGAAAGTGTAAGGAGGGATATTTAAAGCCTGGATGCTTTTATGTTATGTGTAAGTCTGACGGAGCCTACGGGTGAAAGCGCTTACTTGTCTATAATGGAACCTTTTTATACCATTTGGGCACTGTCCTGGACAATTTCTACGTTGACTGTTTCATCTACCTATGTGTTTTTTGGATTGTGTGCCATAAGGTGCCAGCGGTTATGTTATGTTGATTATGTGTATTCCATGGTCAATTGACATTAACCATATTAATTCATTAAAGGATCTTCTTTATAAGTGGGAACGCCATAGTTTAACCATCCTATGACCTTCCTAGTTGAAGTTGTTAGTGTGCCATTAGTATGCGTTCCACAGTTCGCCCATTTGTTCCGCATTATGGAAGCGAGTGATCCCCATTTTGGTGATGGCAGATTGAGAGCTGTATGCGCGGTATCGCCGCGGCGGTCTGACTTTGTATGGGGAATGTCTAATGTAGTCCCTATCTGTATTTCCTGTGCTATGCCTTACTGCAGCTGTGTAATTCCACCAGGTTTCCAGTTATGGGTGCCATCTTGGTCGTACGCTTGTCCATCCATGGGAATTGCCTACTGGACACTGATATAGGGCTGTACACATTTCACACCTGCTTTTAGCATTATCCGGTGGATGCTTTGCATCATTAGTTGGGAGTAAGGCATGTGCTATACCCACATCCCTCCCACGGGGTGGGACAATGTCTGCCAAACAACACCGAGCCCCATTTCTGCATACCCAGGATCCCATGGCTGCAACCCTCGATGGTACACATTACACATCCTTCATGTGTGCGGGACTGGGATGTGGACGCACTTCTATGGACTCGACAATCTGGGGATTTCTGTTCATATGCCCTGCATTTCATGGACACTTGTCATCAACCTTAAACATGCTGGTAGTGCATATGTCTAGCTGTGCCATAGTCACGGCTGTCATTTCTTCAGGGTCGATCACAGCTGGTTGATATTGCGAACGGATCAATTTTTGGAGTCCTACAATGGACACCAATGTGCATATGTAAAGTGTAGAACTTGTTGGACCGTCACCATCTGGCCAGTGGTTTTGACTGCTGCTGTATGTCCCCCAATCGCGGATGTCTGTTTGACTACCCATATTATGTATTACTTGGCCTATCTATATCCATGTGCCAGTAAGCGGAAATACAGCAAACCTTGGGTCCTGGTCATCTTCATAAAAGACATTATTGAACATAAACCATGCCAAAACAGACGATGACAAAAACGATACACTCCACAGTCAAATGATACTGAGCTCTTTCACCCACTAACATGGGGCATCGTCAGAGTATGAAATACATTAGATAGTCGTACCTTATATACTTCCTTCAGAGTCAGTTTAAAGTCAATTAATCAATAAACTTGCTCATAGTTAAGTGGACAGTGCTCCAAGTCTTGATGATAAAGTGACATATACAAATCAGTGTTGCATACATTACTTAATGGAAACAATAATACAACAACAATGTGTTAATATAAATACAATATTGGTCAATACAATCAGTATATTGAAACATAGTTGATAATTGTTGTGAGTAAACCTTAGAATGTAGTGTGTTGATAATGATATTGTATATCAATGTGTATAATTGTTACATTAAGATTCCAAATCATGGAATAAATAAGTACAATTAAATGCATATTCTGTATAAATATGAATGTAAATAAGAGTAACAATGTTAAATATGAATATGACTGTATTATAACTATATCAATATGATATGGAATAAACTGTAGTTGTTTACATCTTGTTTTCAAGTGACAAATCTATGTCCATGCGTCATATATACGGGCCGTCGGACTGCTGTGTGTAGATATATACATGTGAACCCCTCGTTTCATACCTTGCTTTGTTACTGTTTGTGGATTACCTGTGTACACATCAATTACCATGCCATACCTTTCCACTGTACAGGTTCTGGCATGGTGTATGGCTGGTTGGCCCTTAATCTTGCTGTGTGTTACATTGACCTGTGTCTATCTGGCAATTAGTTGGCGTGTCATGTGAGACCTTCTTGCTTCTATAGGGACCTGATCCCGTAATTGTGACGATGCTTCCACTGGCTATATATTTCTCTGTCATCTGGGATCTGTGTGTAACCAGTCCTTTCAGGACACTTTCTATTGTTGTTCTTTTTGGTTACATATATGAGTACTTTGGTATGTTGTGCTATTATTGTGTGTGGAGCATTTCTCCACGGGCCTCTGCTGACACTGGACATATATCCAGCTAGCCTAGCCCGGTCAACAAGTGTGAGCCAACTGAACACATTTCGTACGGGGGCACCTTCTGACAAGTCGGTCGGGTTACAGATGCATAACCGTCGTCAATCCATACTACTAACACACGTTATTCTATCCACATTCTATGTTTGTCTTATCACATAGCGTGTGTTTCTCACTATTCCTAACGGTACTTTACATGGCATTGTCCGATTCCATACTTTCAGAGGCTAACAGTTTTGAGACATGTATGATTGACGTGGAGGACACAGCCTTAACTTTCCCTGCTGTGAGCGGATCACACACGCACACGCGCACTTGCATTTCCTAATTGTGGGTTACACGCAGGCGCACATGCATATCCGTATTCTGGTTACATATGTTTACTGGGTCTGAGTGGTTACGTGGTCTGTGTTAGTTGTGACTGTTCCGGTAACATATCTCTGATCCGGTTGACGGACGTGTGCGGAACGCACTTTCACCTTTACACATGTAACAGTCTTTGCGGCATGGACGCATTATGTATACGTTCACATTTATATGTTCTATAGTCGTAATTCAAACGGGACTGCATTCACGTTTGCCGGTTACTGTGACCACTACACGTTAGCTGTTCGGTCTCATTTATATGCATACCCATGGTACTTAGCTAAATTTACATATCCCCCCCACCCCACCCACCCCACGCTCACGTACGTCACAGGCATCCATTCTCCTGCTGCGAAAGGTGCGGTACTACATGTTAAACATTCCTTATTCCCTCCCGCTCATGGCCCAGGATGCATATGTCGTGACCGCAGGGATATTCAGATCACAGGGGCTTATATCCCCTACGCATACAGGCCTTCGATTGTCAGGGTGTTCCTGTGGTGCTTTGGGTTTGGTCTTGTCCGCCTAGTGTACGGAACTGCCCTGACCATGTACGAATGTCAGATGAGTCACATGGGCACGGTTTGTCTGTGTCTATGATACCATATCCCCCCATTATTCCTAACCATGTGCGCTGATTGGCCGGCGTGCCCGTTGTAGATCTTGTTATAGTAATTGCACACGGTCTGGTCGAACGGACCTATTTCCATTACTAAACCTCGGTATTTGTAACCTGTTTCACTATATTACATGGGTTTAACATTGCTTGACGGCTTTCACTGAGCCACGGACATGTCCGTTGCTTAGTTTGGGGCAGTCCCACTCTGCTGCACACATTTAACATGGCGGAACAGGTTGAACAGCTCAGCAACGGGGACATCGGGCTCTCCATCGCTTTTTAGTATTGAATCGCTATGTTGACTTTGTTTCACATAGCTAGACAGTGTCGACATTGGTAACGGACATCTCGCGCAGTACATCCGCACCTCCGCGGGTGCCGTATGCCTGCATTTGGGTGGCGGACAGGCATTATGCTGTGCCATTATGTCTGAGAATATATGGTTTCTTTCCATAGATGATATGGCATACTAGCAATGACCCGCGTCTGGGTGTGGGTACTGCTGTATTTACCCACGGCAAGAGCGGCCTTAGGTCAAGTGGTGCCCTAGGCAAAAGGACTCCATGGTGCCCCCACCACATCACCCGCTAGCCCCATCCTGGTCTACCTACACCAAATAAAGGCTGGAAAGGTGCCCCTAGAAGAGCGGCGCTCTAGGCGGCTGCCTAGTTGGCCTATGCCTAAGGCCGGCTATGTGTGTGGTCCCTCGGGTGTCGGCCTCGGGAACGCACCACGTCTGCCGTGGGTATATCTAGCATTACCCACATCCGGGCATGGTTTATTGCTATGATGTTCCATGTGTACGGACACGTGTGTTTGGACAACCTACAATAGCTTCTGCTATTGGCATACAATGCTGTGGGTGGTGCCGGTTACCATACATATGCCTTTCTCAAAAGCCGACTTCACACTTCTAAACACTAGTGTGGTCTCATTTAAGGCCCTTGAGCCAGTGGTAAACATTACTCAAACTGCTGAATGACTTGCATATGCCTTCTACCAGCACCTACAGGACTGCATGGATCAGGCAATCCCATACAAAACTGAGACTCTTTGTACCAAAGCCAAGCATCCGGTCTGGTGGACCCCAGCCATACACAAGCTCTACAACGAAAGGAGGTAGCTACTACAAGATAGAGCGGAATCCTTGTAAGGTAAGACACCCTTGCTCATTATATGTGAAGAACTACAAGCTCTCATGAAATCATCCAGGGCAAATTCGACAGATAAATCACCAAGGACTCGACAGACAATCATAAGGCCTTCTTTAGCTATGTTGGACACCTGGGAGGACACTCTCAGATATGCTCAGACTGGGTTCAGAATGATGTGAAGATTACTGAACCTACACACATTGCCAACATACTGGCTGACAGGTTTGGTGCAAACTTCTCCCCGCCTACCCACCACATGGAGAGATATCTATACCAGAGGATTGTAGCCCCCGGAACATCTGTAACGCACAGGTGGGAAATGCTCTCTCCAAGGCAGTAAACACAGCATCCATGGGACCAGATGGTGTCCCAGCTGTGTACTCCATGAGCTCAATGAGGAATTAAACCCACAGTTAGGACAGCTGTTTAATCTTAGCCTCACCTCAGGTAACGTACCCAGGTAGTGGCGCAAGGTGACTGTAGTCCCACTTCACAAGGGCGGTGCCTCCACTGACCCTGGTAATTACCGTCCCATTAGCTTGACAAGCCTTATCTGCAAAGCCATGGAGAAGGATCATAATGGAACTCATAGATAAAGACATAGGGGCCTTGCATACTTTGGATCCAACCCAGTTTGGCTTGGTCAAAGGCAGATCATGCCTTTTAAACTTGGTTGACTTTTTAGGAACAGTCACCAAGGCCATTGATGAGGGTCAAGCAGTCCATACAGCCTACCTCGACCTGGCAAAGGCCTTCGACACAATACCCCCCCTCAGGTATCATTGATAAACTCATCAGCTTGAATGTAAACCCATACATCGCAAGATGGGTTGCAAACTGGCTAAGTGACAGAACCCACACGGTCATAGTTGGTGGCGCCATGTCAGACTCACAGCCGGTCACAGGTGGTGTCCCACGGGGCTTAGTCCTGGGTCCACTCTTTTTCGGCATCTACATTTCCAAAGTACAAGCAAACACAGGGGGGTTATGGCTGACAATGTTTGCAGATGACTGCGGACTGGGTGCCATAGTCGGACACACATCTGACACAGATATCCTTCAGAAGGGCCTCACAGATATGGATAACTGGTGCCAGAGACATGGCCTACAGCTAAATGCCGGGAAATGCATAGTCATACCCTTCGGGAAGAACAAGGTTACCCCTAGCTACCATATAGGTGGCAATCCACTGAGCACAGAGGGAGTTACCAGGGATCTGGGGACCCAGGTTGTCAGTAACCATTCGTTTGACACACACGTTGCTAACGTAGTTAGGTAGACCTTCTACATTGCCCACCTGATCATGAAGGGATTCACATCTAGATCAGGGGAGATCATCGTCCCCTTGTACTCATCACTCATTAGACCTATGATTGAGTACAATGCCCCGTTCGGAATGTATCTGACCCGACACCTGCAGCAGCTGGAAAGGCCCCAACAGTTCATCGACAAACGGATGCAGGGTCTCAGGAATATGTGTTATGCTGCCCGACTGAAAGGACTCCAGCTCTATTCAGTCACATACCACTTGCTCAGAGGTGACCTGTGCCTGACATACAAGGCCATGTTGAACCCAGATTTGATGACTATGCTTCACCTAAGGAATCTAGATCCCTCAGAACCACAAGGGCAGGTGACGTGAACCTTGACGCGGTCATTAATAGAACGTGCTGGAGGGACAGATTCATCACCCAGACACTCACTATGCTGTGGAACAACATCCCAGTACATGTGAGGCAGAGCACCTCGCTGGCCTTGTTCGAGGGGACTCTTGACCAATGGATGGGAGATTGCAGATATACCCCAGGGATTACTTCAGTGTCACTGCTTGACAGAGGTACAGCAATATAATAGGCATAGTTTTCTTCAAACTGAAGGGGTGGCAAAGGCAACATAACTATGGGCTAGGCTTATAGATGCCCTTGGGCGGATAGCCTACTATGAACCTATGAACCTATGTTCATAGTTTGTCCCATTCACACTTGTCTATCCCCTGTCCTCATTCGTATGTGGATATTTCTGTGGCACATGATTGAACTATGTATTACCTGCAGGTATGCTGTGTACAGTGCACATATGTCACGGTTGATTACAGTGTATCTGTGTACCTACCTCTGTGATACTGAGGACTACCACACATCCTTCACAGCATTACATGCATATGTCCATACTATTATTTGTTGGCCTGTGGGGAGTTGTCGGGGCAACGGTTACACGTGTCCCTGTTTGTGCACGCATCATGGTGGTCTTTGACCAGCCTCCGTTGCTATCGTGGGATGGACGGTGGTGTTGGTGTGTGTTTGGGTTGTGTTTCCACTGCCGATACATCTGTGGGGGGTGGAGTTGGCACATGTTCCTCTTTGCAGGGAGCTGCATCCTGGACATTTGTGTCATGCGTCAACACTTGGCACATGCCATATGTCCTGTGATATTCCCACAGTCGTGTATGCCTTCCTGCATTACTACTGCATGTTACTGGCAGTTTGTATCTGGTACGCATGGCTATTATGTTGGATAGCTTAGCCTATTCCCATGATATGCCATACCCATTCATACAGGCATATACATGTTATTCAATCCTATGCATTGGCCGTGGGTGTTTGGCCATCCGGCACCACTATTCTCTACGTGTGATGTCCCACCTTCACCTTCTGTGCATGTGGCACCCTGTTGGGGTGTCCTGCTTGGTGGGCAGATGTTCCGCCCTATGTGTTGTGTTTGACATGTCTGCATAGCTAATCATCAGTACGGTGGCTGAACATACTGCTTTGTCCAGATGTGTACAGTTATGGACATCGTGGCGTGTGAATGCCTATGGGGTTTCGACAGGTCCATACCACATGCGGGATGTACACATTCTGCCGACACATTCACATGCAGCCATTTGGGTATCAGTACCTGAGGTGGGATGTTGACATGTGGGGTACATATTTGCCCGCATGGCACTGCCTAGGACAATACTTCATACTACATTTGAGGTATACCCACTGTGTGTAGGTGTGCAGCTGCAGCTGCTAGCTGGGTTGGGTGCAGTCGTACATGGGTGCGGGTTACGTGCTATGACGGGCTGTTGTGTATTACATTTGCATGCATGGGTTCTGCTTCTGGATATTACGCCGCATACGCCGTCCTATGTGTATCCGCCGGGCACGTTGCTGGGTGTAGTACATGTTGCTATGCACATGTTTGTCTGTGTTTAGGGTATCTGGTTTCCTTCTGGTTGTTATATAGACACGGCTGCCCGGCTGTGTACTCTCACTACTGCTGGTGACCATGCACATGGGGCTACTTGTGTGTAGGTGCGGCGCGCTGACATGTTGCGGTGCACCTTCACTGGGTATGCCCACTGACAGTGCATTGCGTGACGGACACGGTATTACGCGTATCCTTTGTTCCTTGGACGGGTACAATTTGGACTTCGTGGGTTAATGTGTGGTTCTCCGTTTTGTGTAAATGGGTACTATGTTGCATACTCTGCGTACGTTTCATTATCCACAGACACTGGCTGGTGCGGTTACTATTGCAGGCGGCCTGTGACAGTCAGCACTTTAGGTTGCTCCTCGCCTGCCAGCTTGGCCGCCACGGGCATCCTACTTGGGCTCGTGCACGTGCCCTCTGCACGTGTTTGTGGTTGCGGCGCACACTCATTACTATGCATGTGGCGCTGCTACGCCGATTATACACTGCACTGCCGGCGCACGCCTTACACCGGCCTTGCTCCGAGCTTCATGAATCCGGGGGCATAGGTTTGCTTCTTAATGTGTTTTCTATATAAAATGTTTTAAGTATGTTTAAAAACAGAGGGAATTGTTAGATATTATGAATATAAGGCTGAAATTAATTCTGTTGTAAATATGCTGAAAGAAAAAGCTTGCTTAAATGCAGAAACAGAGTTTAGTAATATGTGATCAGCAGTCATACTAAATGACCATGGCTTGGAAAATAAGGAACCCGCTGAATGGACATTTTTCCCTTACAGACTTAAAAACAGGATGTATGCAAGAGCAAAAATGCAAAATCTGCTTTTAAAGAACACTGACATGTTCTTCTGTATATAAAAAAATGGACACAATATGTTTCCTAAAATAACAGGATGGACACAATATGTTTCCTAAAACAACAGGATATGTTTATGACACTGTGACAATGTGTTTTCTCAAAAATATGTTTTTCTGCATGGAAAACAGGATATGCTTATCAGCATTGGCACAAGAACAGATGTCCTTATACAAAGATCCAAATAGAATACAGGACAATGTGTTTCCTCAAAAACATGTTTTTCTGCATGGACAACAGGACACTGTTACAGGATGTTCACACTGTCAGAAAAGATGGTTTCTTACAAGACATTGTAAAACAAGGAAGCTTAGTATTGTTTCTACAGGATGAGCAATTCTCCAAAATAGAATATCAAGAGGAAATGTATATGTTTATGCATGACTAAAACTGTATATAAAGAGCTGTATAAATCCAGTTATGTTAGAGGTATGGTAGGGACTCATTTGTCCTAAGGTAAATGTTATATCTCTCACATCATCTGTACTATATGAGAAGTAAAGTTGGAACAGTACTTTTAAGCTGCAACGTTGTTCCGTTTGATTTATTATAAAAAGTTATTGGTTACTGCTCTCTAAAGTTGATGCTGTAAAGTATATTCTCTCATCAGTGTATATTCTGCAAATTTCTGTATGCAACAGACTGTGAATGCAAATATAACCAGACTTTGAATTTTAGCAGAATCCAGCCAGCAAGACTGAGTGTCTTAAGAACGCTTCAAATCCATCACACCAAGCAGTAAGCAGCTCCATGTAATTTTTTCACATTGCACAGAAATGGTAGTTACAGGCTTGCACAACAGCAGACTTTACCCAGTACAAATACTAACAGCTGCATTGCATACTTTCATTTTGCTGACAGACTCACTATCACAACTTGTGTGCCTCAGCCAAGTACATATTTAATTTTAAATTAATTTTACTTACCAGAGTTTCTACAATAAACATGGTTTAACAAAAATTCCTTGATCCCCCCCCCCCCACCAAACTCATACAAACTACACTCAGATTTCAGAGCTTCTGGTCGATCTTACTTCAGTGAAATGTACATTACTGTTGCAAATGTAGACAGAACTGCAGCTATTCACACAAGCATTGCCCCCAGCCCAACTCCCTACCCAGAGAAACTGCTTTCAACCTACAATGTTTAAGCAAAATAAATCTCCATGGTTGCATTTCTTTCACATCATAATAGCCAAGAACTTGCACATAATCTTACTTTATTTGGTGGTGTGTCTGTGTGTGTAAACTACAGGCTATTTCATTTCAGAGACCTATTTCTGACAAAATGATCTAAAATGCCCCAACAGATGTCCTAACCTCCAGAAAGAAAGACTCCCAAAAATACCATCATACTGTAACCATCGTCATAGCCAAGCATTTTCACATGCAGTCATTTCCTTATTTGTATGCACAATATCTTGTAATTTTATTTTCCAGAAAAGGAGGATGCATACAGAGTACCAGTCCCAGACCAATAAACATAACATAAATTATATTCCAGGCATTCCATTTCACATGTACTGATTCTGAAGTATTCAAGTACCACAGATACTGATTTAAACACAATGCATGTGTACACTGCCTGCTTATTTATTTTTAGATTATTCTAATGCAAGCATTCTACCCTAATTAAAAATGTTAATGTTATGTTTTTCATTTTCTTATAATTATAGCTACTCTCAGACAATACTGGCAAAAAATATATATATAAATAAATAAAATATATAGAAGTGCAGTAGTCGTGCTAATGACCCACCCCCTAAAAAAATACTGTTAATTACACTCAGACGTCTTGTTCTGGGAAAATGTTAAGAGTACAACAAAGTAAAATATAACACTGCAAGTTTGTTAAGAGGGAAGCACATCAGCTAACTTAGATAAATGTCACTGGACTGCTTGCTGTTGCTAACCACTGAATATGATCACAAGTACACTAAAACACATGAAACATTACTCCTCAGGGCAGGGTAAACACCTGGACTGCCATAAACCCATAAAAGTCAGTCTTTTCTTCCTGCTGTAACTAGCAAGCTATTCAGCTTGTAGACACACTGTCTCCAACTTCATTTAAGAGTGTGAAATAATTTTATGACTTAAAGCCATTTACTTTGTGGTGCTATTTTTGGGAAGGGAATAGAATCCACAGCCTTCTGATCTTCCAGAATCAAATAAGGGTTATTCTGCTCTTAAGTTAAGAGTCTTAACACTGTATAATTTATCTCTTGTCTTGTGTATAATTAATCTGCATCCTTTCTGTAAAGTTGGTGCAATCTGAAGTGGGTCTTGTCTGAAAGAGGGGGAGGGCCAAATGAATGTTTAATTACCTCAGTATTGTTTTGGCAGGTGTAGCCTGAAGCCAGCATGATTCACTGGAGTGTATTAATCCATTGCATTAGTCAATTATTAATTTGTTCATCTCCAAGACATTAGCTTAAAATACTTTAAAGCATTTTATATATATATCTATATATATATATATATATATATATATATATATATATATATATATATATATATATGTATACACATACACACATACATATATACACACAGAGCTAATATGTCCCTCAAGTTACCTTGCATTTTGCTACTTTAGGTGCAGAAACCAAGACTGCGAAGTGTGTAAACATTTATTCTTACAGAAAAAGTACATTTGCTAGCATTCTTTCACTATGCTCAAAACCACAAAAACTGGTACTTTAAATACACTGCTTCCCTGTGTGCCAAGCTATCACTATGAGAGTCCAATCAAAACAAAAATGAAATGGAGAAGAAAACAATATTACAATGCCTTGGCTACATGGCAGCTTACTTAATATCTAGATGGGAAGCAAAGGCTGTGAGGCATGAAAAAATAAATTACTTTTTAAATACATTACTGGAATGCCAGTCAAAATAAAGTATAAAAAAAACAAGCAGCCAACAAAATGCATTTTCTGAATGCACAAAATCAACAGTATAAAAATATGACAGAAAACCAGAACATTCTGCAAAATAAAGGACAGATTAAAAGCCATGACTGTACTTGTGTCTACCTTGGATACTCTAAGTGCTCCTTGCCTGGACACATCTAAAGTCACTACATGGGGGAGTGGGGTACAACAAGTATGTCACAATTTGAAACGTCTCTGGCTGATGGCGATGGCCCTGACACATTTCCTATACTCTCAACCTCAGAGCAAGAAATCTGGATAAAGCCATAAATAAAAGTAGGACAAAGGCCCAAAAAATACAGACAATTTTTAAATGCTGCTCTTACAAACTTAGAAAGTTCAGTAGGTCTTGCATCAGTATGAATTTTCTGTAGGGTATGAATCTGAAACTCCAAACACCTGTCATTCAGTGAACCTCAGAATGTTGCAGAAATGCTCATCACTGTTGTTTAGTTTTCCAACTTGTAAAATAGCACCGGCTTTATGCAAAGGAAAAATCTGAGCAGATAACTTTCCATTAGATCTTTATGTAATTAAAAAAACAAATAAAAGATGTCTTGCTTAAACATAAGCTTGACTGACTAAGTGAATGCATTAATTATCACTACAGTTTTTGCACCACTTGCAACACAACTGCATGTGTTGCCACCGGTCCTTAGCAAAAAAAGTGCAAATGAGTTATTACAATTCAGTACTACAATGTAATGGTTCTGTAGTTTTCACAACAGTCTAAAATAATGGTAGAACAAGGGGCCAAAAACAGTGACGGATTTTAAACATTTCTCTTATAAAAACTTAGGTTGCTAGAATAGCATGACATGTTAGCATGCATTTTCTGAAGGATATGATGTCCAAAATGGAAATGTAAGACATTACTTAGTGCATTCAATCCTCAGTGATTTGCAAGAAATTTTATGAGGAAAAGACCAAAAATATGAGGCAGAAATCTGGACATTTTGCGAAAATTTGGACAGTGTAGTGTGTTTTGTTGCTGTGGTTTGTGTGTGCGAGCAGAATGTGGCTTGTGTGGTGGTGCTGTGTGTGTGTTTGTGTGCAGTGCGACCTCAGAGTTAGAATATATAAGTAGGGGGCATAGCGTGTGTGTGTGTGTGTGTGTGTGTGTGTGTGTGTGTGTGTGTGTGTGTGTGTGTGTGTGTGTGTGTGCGCATTAAAACCGCGAAATTCAAAAGCTCCGGTGCACGAGATTTTGAATTTCACGGTTGCGGGTTTCAAAAAATTTTACTTTATCGCTTCGAAATACTGAAATTCCCTATTTCAGTATTTCAAGGATATAAAGTGAATCCATATATATATATATATATATATATATATATATATATATATATATGTGTGTGTGTGTGTGTGTGTGTGTTTGTACATTTTCAATAATTGTATATAAATATATACATATATATATATGTATGTATGTCTGTGATTGTAGGCAAACAAATGTATGCAAATATATCTATCTGTACATATGGCTGTACCTCAAAATGTTGAATATTCATTTAAGCAACATCACACACTTCAAACACAACTTTATGGATGATGATTACATGAATCTATGGTATAATATATTCTTTAGCCTACAATAACTGTGGGATCAGCGAACCTAAACAAGCAACAGACTTCACCAGTGAAAGCCAGCAGCCATACAAATTAACAATGCAGAACACAATTGTTATTAGGACATTGTAGACCATGCTAGAGTACAAATATATTTCTCCTCCTAAGATTAAAATCACTATGAAAGCTCAACAGCACTTAAGCACAAACAATGTATTCCATGTGCTGACACTAAAGCATTAAATATAGTGCCCTATGAACAGAACTGTTAGGTTATGTAGACCAACAACATCTCAAAGCATGTGCATTACATAAAAAGTTTTTTAAAGCCAAGATTACAATGTGGCAGTCCAAAAAACCAGGGTCTGACAGAAACCATGGAAAACAACCAAAATACAATGCCATTCCGAGTATGATAAATGCACATGCTCCATAGAAATTAAAGTTCATATATAGCATAACATAAACAACCAGACTTGGCATTTGGACTCCAAATCCGACCAAAACTACTGTTATCCAAGCATTTGCGGCTGAACTTAACAGCTGCCCTTTTTTTATTTACTGTTCTTATAGATTCATAGCCACCAATATGAATGTAAGAAATCATGCAATGAGTATTCACTTTTATTTACGATCTAAAACTGAACGAATTGTTGTTTCATTCTTATGAAATATGCCTCTTAGGTGAAGAAGGAGCATCTGCCAGCATACATACTCACAAATAAGAATAAAATTACTGTGAAAGCTCAACAGCTTACATACTCACAATTCACAAATCTTCTACCTTATTTTGCACCTTAACTACAGCAAAGAGAACTTGTCTCAAATTTCCAGTCCAACATTGTATCAAAAATGCCTATGCCATTCTTCAATGATATTCTGTGTTTGGGGCAAGTCGTACTCATTAAGCACAGAAACACTCTGTAGTGTAGTGTTGCATTAATTTATAAAGAAGCATTTTATTTTTAAAATACTGGGCAGTAATGTAATATCAAAATGAAGTTTTATATGGGATTAATTAAAACCATTTAAAATGGTGTAAGGTTGACAGTAAAAATACCAACAAAAATATCTAAACTCCTAAAACGTAAATGGAAAAAACATCCAAATGATGTGCAATTTATCTTAGTGAAATATTTCTGCATTCAGGTACTGTACATCCATAACACTTTCCACAAGTTTTCTTATGCAAGAAGGTTTGCAGGTTAATAAACTCAGTTCATCAAAGAAAAGTAAATGCTTTTTTATGGGTTATGAAGACAGCTGTCATAGCAAAACTGTTTGACACAACAGGGCTTTCAACTAACTGCCAGTAAATAGACATAGATGAGTGAATAATGAAGTAATGACATTTTTGCAATAAGGTTAAAAACAGGAATCAAATTAATTTTTACTTAAAGACATATACTATTTAAAGCTTCACAGAGGTTAAAATGGGTGTCTACAAAATGTGTTGCTAAAAACTTTGTTTTAAAACTGCGTAAGAGATTGAACATAAGTTGAACTATGCTGGTGAAACTCTCATCATAAAAGATAGCTGCAGAGTTTGGAAAAATGACTACTACAGGTGAGCCTTGAAAGTAATTTTTATTCAGATCAGACTTAACAGATGTCAGACAACTGCTTGTAAAAGCAAGACAATGTAACTGATATAATCCTTGCCAAACCAAGTAAAGACAGTTGGATGTTTTTCACATAGCATTACTTGCTTCCAGCAGTTAAAGCAAAAATAATTACCACTAAAGAACATGGTTCACATAATTTGAAACTGCACTAGAAAAATAAGAAAACTAGGCTAGCAGAGACTAATTGGCTGTCAGCACAAGATGAAATATACTTGCATTCAACAGCTTGCTGATGAAAGTAAGTAAAACATGTGGACCTATGTTTTGTACTACAATTAGCACCTGAATTACTTTTCATATTTTCTGTTATCAGCTCTGCTGGTGTGTGACCACTTAGTAGGAAACCATTACATTCAAAGTACAGCTTGTATCTGGACATTTTATAACACTCAACCTAATTCTGAATTCTACACTTGATCATACTGACCAGCAGCAGCAGGAATCTATTAATTTCTTGTCTGTTGTAAGCAAATTCACCATTTTGGTTCAGGTGCATGTTTCACATTAAATTATCTGTGTACTGATATTTTTTCTGGGAAAGGCAGACTGATATTTATACAAGTGAGGCAATAAATGGGTATGGGTGCTATGCTTCTATGTATGTGACTACTGTACTATTAAATCTGTACTACTTACTTCTGTATGTGCATTGTTTGCATGAGCAGTATCATTTTGATATAATAATGGTCCTTCCTTTCAAAGGACCATTAGTATAGGACCAATTAATGCATGATATATAACTACAAAAATACATAAGAAAAAATAAATAAGTGAATGTTTTAATCTTCTACTTTTAAAAATCAGCTTGATGTAATCTACATCATCCAAGGCAGGGAAACTTTTCAGCTCCGAGATGTAAAATCTGATGTAATTTATAGTTTCATTGTAATTCTTATGATGATCATCACACGGATCAGCCTTTATAGAAGTTAAAACTTGAAATTTAAAATGATGTTGCTGACCACTCTCTAGAATATGTTTAACAAGGGCAGTATTGTATCTATTATTATTTATGTCCTATTTATGTTCACATACATGTTCTTTTAACATACAATTAGCCTTACCTACACAAAAACCTTGGCATGCCTGACATCTGGCTTAATATATAAGATTCCTACTGGTATAATCTGCATAATCTGGGAATGTATATTTCTCGCCTGTTAATTGTTGCAGTATTCATTGGTCTCAGTGAATTTACAGAATTTGCAGTTCAAACAGGAAAAATGCCATAAGTATTCTTAAAAGGAAGGTCATTATAGCACTGTAATCTCTTCAGTTTTTCTTATTCTTGTTGTATCTGTATATTTCCCTGCCCTGCCGTTTAGGTTACCCTTAGCTTACCCTTCCTACTTACTTGCTATACTTCTGCACCTTCACTCTGTTCTTCTTCTTCTAACTTCTTTCTTCTTCTACTACTTCTTTCTTCAGTTCTTCTTCTGTTCTTCAGCAAAATATAGGCCGCCCCAAAAAAATAAATAAATAAAAATCCAATGGCAAATTATGAAATTAATGTTAAATCCTTTCTGTGTGTGACTGACTCAGTCACTCACGATCGAATCAACCCACAACCGACTTACTGTTTGATTCTTGCTCTTTTCCCAGCACATAAAGCCCGGGAAGAGAGCGACAACCATCAGCAGCATTTAGCCCAGCAAGTACGTCAAGTACGTGCCTGCGGACGTCGCAGTCCAAGCCCCTTCCAATTCTATGTGGTTTGGAACCGCATAGACTGCTGGGCATCACAATGATGCCTTAATTAGCCCACCGGGCTGCAATAAAAGCAAAACAAAAAAAATTCTTTAAAACCGCTGCAACCCGAGGCAGTTAAAGTGTGCATGCACGTACTTGCCGAGTCGCAGACTCGGAGACAAACAAAGTAATTTAAGTAAACTGTCAGTCTCTCTGTCACACAAAAAGTGTCAAGTGAAAAAGGTACTTTTTCTTTTTTTTAGCAGAGGGGTCTGCAGTCCGGCAGTCCGATGCCATGAGCCGCACCTGGGTATATGACACCTAAAAATTACATATTGTGCAAAACCTTTTATTGTATAAATCCTATGTATACTAATCACAATGTAAACAAAAATACAATAATACACCTTTTTGGATTATTCTGTGTTTCGTTTAATAAAATTACAGTTTGGCTGTGAATTTCGCTGGTTTTTGAAGACATTTGTTTCATTTGTTCCACTGGCTTTCAAAAAAAGTTTATTTAACTGCTGAGAGTTTGGCTGTGGATATCGCTGTTTTTTGAAGGCATTTGTTTCATTTGTTCCACTGGCTTTCGTACATACTTTTCAGCTGCTGAATTGCCATTTTCTTGGTGAGTTTCGTCTCAAGACACTGGGACTGTCAACGTTCTATGTTTTACATTTCTACATAGGATTGGGGGGAACACCTGACTGTTATTACATGTCTACATAGGATTGGGGGGGCACACCTGACTATTTCTACATTTCTACACAGGATTGGGGGGCACACCTGACTGTTTCTACATTTCTACATAGGATTGGGGGGCACACCTGACTGATACTACATTTCTACATCGGATTGGGAGGCACACCTGACTGTTACTACATTTCTACATAGGACTGGGAGGGGGCACACCTGACTGTTACTACATGTCTACATTGGATTGGGGAGCACACCAGACTGTTACTAAATTTCTACATAGGATTGGGGGGCACACCTGACACTTGTACACATTTGCTATGACTGTACTGGTATGTCAGGTACTTCATTTCATTCTGTATTCTAACTTATCATGCTGACTAGAGGCATGTCAGTGTACTACAGGTCTTAGGTTTGATTGACCTACATATTAGTTCCTGACTTCCTATCCTTCAGAACTAACTTCCCACTGCCTGACCTGATGTAGTCTGTCTGTGTAGACCTGGGGGGGAGGTTACCTATAGGCATCATTTAGAGGCCTTGGCACAGCCTTTGTTTGTGTTTGTCTACACTTGTCCTGCTAGCTGAGACTGTTGTTGGGTATGTGAACCTCCCTGACTGGCATGTGTGTGTCATATGGACACACGTGTCCCAGCACATTCCCTGCAGTGGGTTTTGTCACCATGTGTAGTAATGGCTACTATGGTGACACCAGTATTTGTTACAGATCTCATGCTGTCACTATAGGTGTCTACTATCTGCTGGCATCCCATTCAGCCACCCGATTCCCTTGCATGCTCACATCCATACCAGAGATGCAAGTAACAACACATGCTACTCCACTCGGCAATTGGAAAGGAGAGTGACTTACCTTGTGTGTGTGCCAGTATTGAGGATGGTGCTGGGGGCTGCCTATGTCGGATGCACATAGTACACTCCCTCTACATGGTTGAGCACAGGTAGTGTCATGTTTGGCATCCCTTTTACTGTATGTGCGAGTCAGAGAGAGGTGTCATTCCCTGGGCCCCTACTGTGTCAGTGTATGTGCTATGCATTGCCTCTTTGCCAAGGCCAGGGCATACTGGGCACACCTCCATCTGCCTACTGGGGCAGGCTCAGGCTGTTCCTCCTCCGAGTGACTCTGTGCCTTTGCTGGCCTTGCACTGGTGGGGGGCTGTGTGGCCCTGCCCCATGCTGTTCCTGCTGCAGCTGTTTCCACAGGATCATATTGTGCAGCATGGCACATACGATAACAATTTGGGTACATGTAACTAGTGAGTACTGCAAGGCTCCACCAGATGTGTCCAGGCACCGGAACTGTGACTTGAGCATCCCGAGCACATGCTTTATTATGATTCTGGTCTGTGTGTGTGACTCATTATAGAGTTCTTGTTCAGGTGTATGTGCATTTCTGATGGGTATCATCAGCCACAGCTCCAGTGTGTAACAAGCATCCCCCACTAGGTGACCGTAGAAGATGGCCCCATTGGCAAATCTCTGGTACAGCTGCATCAGATGTGGCAATTGTGATAGCTTCCAGGACAGCCAGCACACACATTCATTATAATGCCCTGGGCATCACACATGACCTGGCAGTTGATTGAGGGAAAGCCCTTGTGGTTGATGTTGACCCTACGCCGTTCACTGGATGGTGCTTTGATGCATATGTGTGTGCAGTCTATAGCACCCACTAGCTCAGGGTATTCTGCTGTTTGGTGGAAGAGATGCATATTGCTGGCCAACACCTCATGGGTGTTGAGGAAATATACATGCTTACCAGCATGTGATGACATGGCATCCAGGAACTGGTGGAATACCCTGGCTGCTGATGCCTGTGAGATCCCATGTTATCCCCATTTGGGTTTTGGGAGGTACCTGTGGCTAGTATTCCTAGGTGTAAACATACCTTGATATCCACTGGAATGGGCTCCCCTTTGTTAGTTCTGTGTATCAGGCGTGGGCGGTACAGCTCAATAATTTGCTGTAGGAGGTCCCTGTCCACCCTATAGTGCTCCACTATCTCCAGCTCATGTAGCCTCTGGTAGGTTACCCTGGGTTCTGTACACCCTTCTCTGTCTCCTCACTGTGCATTGGTTGACAACATTCTCATCCTCACCACCCTCAGCCTCTTCCACATGTTGATGTCTGATAGCTGCTGCAGCCCCCATCACTTTGTTTTTTTTGTTTGTTAAAAGTTCCCCACTTGTATACACCGGTGGTGTAGAGTATGTGGGAAAAAACAGAGGGAAAGGTGTTTGCATACTTTATAGCTGTGTTCTGGGCTGGGCTGGTCTGCTGTCTGTGTAATTGGCTGATTCTAATACATTTCACCTGCCATCTATGCTAGTTCTTCCTGATTACCTTCCTACCGCTGTTTTCCCTTCCATTGCCTTCCTGTTTAAGCCTGGGGGTGCGCAGCACAAACACAGTGCTCAAATGTGCACAGAGCTACTATTTCCTGGTTTACTTTTTTTTCCTTTAAAACCCAGTGTGCTGCACGTTCACATGCTTAGGCAATGTAAAGTGTGCTAGGCTGCCTCAGATACACCCCCTTGCTTAGCTCTGGTAAGCTAAGGGCAAACCCGAGCCACAGGGCTTTAATCTGCTTACAGTATGCCTGACACACACCCATACGATGTCAGCTAACTCCTAGGCTTGCACCAAGCTATTCCTGCTATTACACTGGTGGGTGCTGACTAGCATGCAGGGGGAATCTGGGATTCAGTATCATTCCCCTCATTTGCATAGGATTGCCTGCTGATGCATAGTTACATGTCCCACACTGAGCCTCCTCCCTTAGCAATCACTATTTACTGGCCTTGTTGTCTTCTGCCTGCTATTGAGTATAATGGCAAAATAGTGATTTTGGTTAGAATGCTTATTTTAGTTTTTTTTTATTTTCCACCCAATCCCATTTGTGCGCTGATGTCCTACTCTTAAACAGCCGAGATCAGCTAAAAAAATAAATAAAAGTTGATTTTGTTTTATTTTTGCAACTGTTTTCCATGCCAATGGCCTTATATTTGGCCATTTGTATGCTTTCTACATAATATCCACCCTTTATTTGGAGCTGTCATGGCTCCATTTTGTTGTTTGCAGAAATGTACTACGTTACTGGCGGAGTACATTTCTGCAGATTACACTAGTCTTGCATGGCTTTCTGGATTGCAAATTCACCTAATTTGCATAGATTTCTCCTGCAAATGAGGTAATTTGCATACAGTGGCTGAGTCCGTGCAGGACTAGTACAAGAGCGCTCATGCACATCCCTACAGCTTATTCATGGATTGCACGGCAGACATATTGCCTGCTTCAGCTACTGCACTAGTCCTGCACACCATGTAGGGCTTGCTGAATAAGGGGGATGGTCTTTCAAAGCTCTATTAGCTTTACCAACATAAAAACTTTTTCAAACAGAACAGCTAGATAAATAAACAAGACTGCAGTACGTACAATGTACAAAGAAATTGAATTTATAAACCTGCTTAGTCTCAGGATGCTCAAATCTATCACTAGTTTCAATAAACTGACACATATTACAATCTCTACAAGGTTGAGTTTCTATTCTTTCAGTAATCCTTGGTTTCTTTTGAACAGGTTTATAGCACAACACTTTTCTCAAAGACGCATTGTTCTTAAAACAAAATTTAGGAACCTCACCTAAAATATTTTTGTTTCTATCATCACACATAAGGACATGCCAGTGTTTGTTAATAATTTCACAGGCAGAGCTAACATCATTTGAGAAGGTAATGCTCATTCTCAGAGTGTCTCCTTGTGACACCCTAGAACTCTTGGCCTCTGGCATCTTGGTGTTGATGAGAGAAATATGGTTTAGCCGGCGTTTTCCTATTAGAAAGAAACCCTTGTCGTGCTACATCTATTTCATGCTCAATGCAGATGAAGAATGTATGAACGTATGTATACCTCCTATACTGAGCCAACAGATATTGCCAACATACTGGCCTGCAGACTCAGTGCCAACTTTACCTCCCTCCCCAAAAGGACCAATCACAATACAGAGGAATTCCAGGCACCCAGCATTACTGCAGCACAGGTTAAAGCTGCATTGTCCAAGACCAGGAATACAGCTTACATAGGACCCAACAATATCATTGAACTACAAAGTGAACTGACACCACATCTCTGTGCTCTGTTTAATCACAGCCTTATCTCAGGCTTTGTCCCTACTGAAGGGTGCACTGCTACAGTCACCTCTCTCTATAAAAGTGGTGTACTGCTACAGTCATCCCTCTCCATAAAGGGGGAGTGACTACAGACCCTGGAAATTATCACCTCCATTAGCCTGACAAGTTTGATATGTAAGGTTATGGAGCACATCATCATGGACCTAATTAACAAAGATATATGGAATCTCTAAACTATAGATCCAACACAATTTGGTTTTGTGAAAGGTAGATCATGGTTGGTCAACCTGGTTGACTTCTTTGAGTCAGTCACTAGAGCTGAGGATGAGGGCAAAGCAGTTCATACAACCTACCTTGATCTGGCCAAGACCTTTGATACCATTCCCCACTCATGAATTATTGATAAACTCACCAAACTAGGCATCAGCCCCTATATCACTTGGTCAGTTGCAAACTGGCTCACAGATAGAACCCACAGTGTGAAAGTATCGGACTCCAAGTCAGACTGCCAACCAGTCATGAGAGGAGTCTCACAGGGATCGGTCCTGGGTCCTCTCCTGTTTGGCATCTACTTCTCAGAAGTCCAGGCCAACATGGAGGGACTCTGGCTGACCATGTTCACAGACAGCTGCAAGCTGGGAGCCATTCCTACTGAAAGGCCTCACTGAGACCAATGACTGGTGTCAAAACCATGGCCTTAAGCTTAATGTCAAAAAAATGTGTCATCATCCCCTTTGAGAAAAACTCAGTCCACACTAATTACCACATTGATGGGAGTGCACTGAACACTGAAGGTGTTATAAGAGATCTGGGGACACAGGCTGACAACCACCTCTCCTCTGACCATGACACTGCTACTGTGGTCAGAAAGTCCTTCTAGATGGCACATCTCCTTACCAAGGGTTTTGCATCCAGGAAGAAAGAGGTCATCATCTTTCTCTACTCTTCCCTCATTAGGCCAGTCATAGAGTATAATGCCTCATTTGGCATGTGCCTCACTAGACACATACAACAGCTGGAAAGGCAATAAAAGTACTGCACAAAGAGGATCCTAGGCCTTAAAAATACATCCTACATGGACAGACTCAAACAACTCCAGCTATTCTCTGCCTCATATCATCTACTAAGAGGTGATCTCTGCTTGACTTACAAAGCCATGTCTGACCCAGCTCTGTTAGAGAAATGCCACATCTAAAGAAATCCCAATGCCTCTGCACCACATGCTCCAGAGACCTCAACCTCATTACCACAATCAATAGAACATGCTGGAGGGACAGGGTCATAATCCAGAGACTGTCCATGCTCTGGCATAGACTTTCCATACTTGTCAAGCAGAGCACCTTACTGACCCTCTTCAAGAGAAATTTTGATGAGTGGATGGGAAATAGAAAGTTCACTCTGGGGATCACTCCAGTGGCTCTACTTGATATAGGCAGTTGGAACTAACGTCGGGCGATACGATGCCTGGCACTTCTATGGGCTAGGCTTGTAAAGGCTCCAGGGCCATTAGCCTAGTACACACCTATGATATCTGCTTTTGATGAGCTGGCACATCATTTTAGTAGTAGTGGCTACCAACTGTATGAAATAGATGTAGCACGACAAGGGGTTCTATCTAATAGGAAAGCCCGGGCTAAACCATATTTCTCTCAAGACCCAGAGGCCAAGAATTCTAGGGAATTACAAGAAGACACTCTGAGAATGAGAATTACCTTCTCAAGTGATGTTAGCTTTGTCTGTGAAATTATTAAAAAACACTGGCATGTTCTTACATGTGATGACAGAAACACAACTATTTTAGGTGAGGTTCCTAAATTTTGCTTTAAGAACATTGTGTTATAAACCTGTTAAGAAGAAACCAAGGATTACTGATAAAATAGGAACTCACCCTTGTAGAAATTGCAATATGTGTCAGTTTATTGAAATTTTTGATAGATTTAAGCCTCCTGAGACTAAGCAGGTTTATAAATTCTATTTCTTTGCAAAAGTGTAAGAGCTGCAATCTTGCTTATTTAGCTAGCTGCACTGTTCGTAAAAGTTTTTATGTTGGTAAAACTAACAGAGCTTTGAAAGACTGTGTACGTAAACATATATATGATGTCTCTAGAAAAGATAAAACAAATGCACTGTCAAAACATATTTTAGTTTCTGGAAGTACCCATAAGTTTTGGTTTATTGTGCCACAACTTTTTAATGTTAGCAATAGAGGTGGTGATGCCAGAACTAAAACAGAATGTATTGAAACTAAATGAATTTTAGAATTACAGAGTGACAGAGGGATGGATCTAAATAACTATGTTCCTTTAAGACCACTGCTCAGGTCATGTCACCTTAAGAGGTAGACCTGAAACTGTGTGTACTTAAGCAGCATTTTATACCTGTTTTATTAGATCTGAAGAAGTACCTGGATAGGTGTGAAAGTACTTGTCTTTCTCTTGGATGTTTTTAGCATTTTTATGATGTTTTTTCATATTTGTTTTGTCTATCAGCCTCTTTGATTTGATTCTATGTTCTTATAGGTTCATAGGTTCATAGGTAGGTGCTAGGCTATCGGCCCTGGGGCCTATACAAACCCAGCCAAAAAGGTACCCTGGCTTTTGCCACCCAAGAAAATTATTTTCCTGTGCCACTGTCGAGCAGAGCCACAGAGGTGATCCCTGGGGTGAATTTCCTATTTCCCATCCAGTCATCAAGATTTTTCTTGAAGAGTGCTAATGAGGAGCTTTGTTTGATATAGATAGGTAGTTTATTCCAGAGTATGGGAAGTCTCTGGGACAGGAATCTATCCCTCCGGCATGTTCTGTTTAATGTGGTGACAAGGTTTAGGTCCCTAGAGTGTGTAGATTGGAGGGATTGGGATTTATTTAAGTGGAGCATGTCCAACAGCTCTGGGTTTGACATAGCTTTGTATGTTAGGCAGAGATCACCTCTGAGTAGGAGATATGCAACGGAGTAAAGCTGGAGTTTTTTGAGACGGTCTGCGTAGGGCATCTGTTTGAGTCTGGTAATTTTCTTTGTGAGGTATTTCTGCGCCTTTCCAGTTGCTATAGATGTCTTGTGAGGTACATACCAAAAGGGGCATTGTACTCTATAGTGGGTCTAATGAGTGATGAGTAGAGGGGAACAATGACCTATTTTTTTCTGGATGAGAAACCTTTTGTGATGAGGTGTGCCATGTAGAAGGATTTCCTGACTACTGTGGTGATGTGATTATCAAAGGAGAGACTACTGTCCACCTGTGTCGCAAGGTCTCTTATCACACTTTCAGTGTTAAGTAGACTACCGCCTATGTTGTAGTTCATGGGTACAGAGTTTTTGCCAAAGGAAATGACAATGCACTTTTTGGCATTGAGCTTGAGGCCATGGCTTTGACACCAGGCATTTGTCTCAGTGAGGCCCTTTTGTAGGATGTCCACATCGTTTGGAGTTTCAATTTTGGCTCCTAGTTTGCAGTCATCTGCGAACTTCATTAGCCAAAGACCTTCTGTGTTAGCCTGTATTTCAGAGAAGTAGATACCAAACAGGAGAGGACCCAGGACTGAACCCTGTGGTACTCCACTTGTCACTGGTCTGAAGTCGGATTTGGAGTCTGCTACTTTCACAGTGTGGGTTCTGTCAGTGAGCCAGCTGGCAACCCATCTTGTGACATAGGGATTTATACCTAGTTTAGTGAGTTTATCTATAATTCCAGAGTGGGGGATGGTGTCAAAAGCCTTGGCGAGATCTAGATAGGCTGTGTGAACCACCTTACCTTTGTCTACAGCTTTGGTGACTGCTTCAAAGAAGTCTATCAGGTTTTGGAGACATGATCTTCCTGTTACAAACCCGAATTGGGTGGGATCCAGAGTTTGGAGATTACCAGTGTCTGTGTTTATAAGTTCCATGATGATACATTCCATGGCCTTGCAGACCAGGCTCGTCAGGCTAATGGGGAAGTAGTTCCCGGGGTCCGTGGTGGCTCCCACTTGTGGAGTGGGATAACCGTCACTGTGTGCCATTCAGCAGGCACAAAGCCTGAGGTGAGGCTATGATTGAACATGGTACTTAGGTGAGGTGCCAGTTCGTTCTGTAGTTCGTGTAGAACGCAGCCTGGGATGTTGTCTGGTCCCATGGATGCTGTGTTCTTGGCTTTGGAGAGTGTGGTTTTTACCTGTGCAGCCATGATTACAGGAACTTTGCATTCTTCTGGTATAGAGATGGGCACTTTAGGGGGTGAGGGGGGTAAAGTTAGCACTGAACCTATCTGCCAGGATGTTGGCAATATCAGTTGGGTCTGTATATTTAGTGCCATTGTGCTGTAACTCAGAGCAGATCTGAGTGTTGCCATTGAGATTCTTGACATAGCTATAGAATGCTTTGTGGTTGTCTTTAGAATCAGTGGTGATTTTGTTTACGTAACTAGCTTTGGTGGATTTTATCAGAGATTGCAGCTTCTTACTGAGGCTGATCAGGGAGCTCCTCCACTCATGGGATTTTACTCTCTTTTGCAAGAGTTTCTTCCTTCTGTTGTACAGTTTGTTTATGGCAGGGGACCACCAGATTGGCTTCCTTTTTTTGGAGGATAGTGTCTTGGTTCTGTTTGGGATAGCACGATCCATGCACTCATGTAAGTGCTTATAAAATTCAATTGTGTAGGATTCAGTAGTCGTAACTGTATTGTCCATCTGCATGGGTGTCAAGAAGTTCACCACTTCTGTCTTAAGAAGCATGAAGTTGGCTTTGGAGAAATTTTTTACCATGGTTTCCTTAGTTGGGGGTGGAGGCAGGATGTGGATATCTAGGGTAATTATCTTATGGTCGGAGCAGACCAATGAGGCGTTGACTTCAGGTGTCGGACACCGGTCACTCATATTGGTAATGACTAGATCCAGGATATTGTTGCCTCTGGTGGGGGTGTGGATAAGTTGATCCAGGGCATTGGAGTTTATGAATTCCAGAAAGCGTTGAGTGACGGAGTTGGTACATGAGTATTTTTCCTAGTTAATGGTGGGGTAGTTGAAATCGCCCAATTATTAGGGTGTTTGGTTGAACCCTAATATTTTCCAGTACATCAAAAAAAGAGGAATGGGAATCCTGGGGCATGGTGGGTGATCTGTAGCAAACTACAATTTGGATTGCAGTTTTGCCCAGAGTTAGTTGTACTTGGATAACCTCGGCTGCATTATGCTGAGCAACTAGCCTGGAGGTGTGGATATCCTTATGAATATGGACACACCTCCGCCTTTGGTGTTCCAGTCCAGGTTACATGGCAGAAAAGTGTGGTATGAGTTATAGCCTGGTAGTGCAGGGGTGCTCTCTGGAGTCTTGAACCAGGTCTCAGTCACTGCACAGATATTGATGTTCTCCATTTTAAGGAGTGCCTCGAGTGAGTGCATTTTGAGATTTAGACTTCTAACATTGAGTAGCATCACCCTCAGTTTTTGCTTGCCTGTTCCTGTTACGGTGGTGAATTTGTCATTTGAACCTTGCCTAAAAAAGGCACTATAGGGGTGGCAAGAACCTTACAAATATTTTGACAGTGCATTTGTTTTATCTTACACATTGTTCATATGGATCGGTTGGACCCAATCAATCTGTAAAGTCAGATAAATACAGAAAACCATGTTGAGTGGTGAGGCTCTTGTAATTAGCTTTGCCTTCTCCTGTAAATAATTTTGACTGAAAATAAAATGAGAACATTGAGAGACCATAGGTATAATTCATACTAAATGAAAAAGAGTATAACTTAACTTCCTGTTTCACACGATTTTCACATTTGAATGTAATGTAGAAAATGTGGTAACAGTTTTGGTCAGGGTTGCAGATGACCACTTCTCTACTACCTGCAGTATTTCTGTCATGGATATTTAGTTGCATTTTGACATATTCCACTCTAGCCATTGATCACAAGCTGGATAGCACAATGTGTGTGTGTGTGTGCGTGTGTGCGTGTGTGTGTGTGTGTGTGTGTGTGTGTGTGTGTGTGTGTGTGTGTGTGTGTGTGTGCGTGTGTTTACGTGTGTGTGCGTGTGTGCACATGCGTGTGCGTGCGTGTGTGTGTTATAACTTATTGGAAAGAGTAGTGACATTTTCCATGTCATTGACACATTTTCCTAAAATGTATAAAACACATTTGGTGTCCCTTGAAAACAGGCCTCAAACTTAGTGGGACTAATCCACTAAACAAAAATAAATCTGAAAGTATCCCTCTTCTGAACTGTGTGCAACTGAAGGAGAAAAATAAGGACAAGAAAGAATCAGGTGTAAAACATAGCATGCTGAAACAACTTGCATAATCTGTGAGTGAAACAGCTACCTGGAATCAAGAAAGGTGATAAAACCAAACAGTAAAGTACAAACTGATTGTTTTTTCCTAGCTGTATTTTGCAGAGTCATCAACTTATTATCTATAAATCTGTCTATCTGTTGTTATATCTGTCTATATATCTATCAGTTTGTGTATTTATTATAGTAGTAAAACTGATCAAAACTCCAAAATGTCAACATCTGTTTTGTCGGCACTCTTTGATTAACAAAACAGATGGTCAACGGGTGTATGAGACAGACAGTCCCTGGGACTGCAGAATATGTCCCTTCTCTGGGATTGTGAGATCTCAGAGTTACTATATATAATTAGCAGGGGCTGGGGGAAGCCCCCCCCCACATGTATGGTGCAGGGGGGCAAGGGCAACCTCTTGCCAGAAACAATCTTTTGTCTTTTTTTTATTGTTTGCATACTGCACATGTATTCCTTAACAAATGAATGGTGATATGTTGATGTCCCCACTGTCAGCCTTTTGTTATCAAGTTTAGCTATGTTGACATTTGGTTATTTCTTTAATTTTAGGTATATATATATACACACACGCACACACACACATATATATATATATATATATATATATATATATATATATATATATATATATATATATATATATATATATATATATATATATATATATATATATATATATATATATGGGTCTACTTCATTTGACCTAAATTTCATTTGACCTAAAACTGATTTCATTGACAATGAGCACTGGCAGTCTGTAGAGCACTGTAAGGCAAGTAAAAGGTATATGCCATATTCCCCCACTGTAGTGGGACTCTATATATATATATATATATATATATATATATATATATATATATATATATATATATATGTGAGTGTGTGTGTGTGTGTGTGTGTGTGTGTATAGTATCTTAGATATAGATACAGAAATACAGATAAAGACATATCTGTATATACATGTATAACGTGTGTGTGTGTGTGTGTGTGTGTGTGTGTGTGTGTGTGTGTATGTGTGGATGTGTGTATAGTATCTTAGATATAGATACAGAAATATAGATAAAGAAATATCTGTATATACATGTATAACGTGTGTGTGTGTGTGTGTGTGTGTGTGTGTGTGTGTGTGTGTGTGTGTGTGTGTACTGACAATAGTCAAAACACCCAAACTTTGACTGTCAAATTGTCAGCCAGAAAAGGCCAACAGCATGAACGTAAACGTGCTTATGTGCATTTGCTGAGAAACAACCTAGGACATGCAAAACAATGCATAAGAAAACAGATTAAAAGATATGTTTTGTAGGGGTCTTGCCCCCTGCACCCCCATCCAACATCTACTGGCAATTTTATGCACTAACTCAGAGAGTGGAGAATGTCAGAGTAAGGGCATATTTTCAAAGCCCAAGAATTGTGCAGTTTCACACACCTGTCACCTATCTGTGTAGTCAACCAAATTTTGTCACCTGAACAGATGTCACCTAAAGTTAAAATATGATAATTCAGTATAACAATGCATATAAACACATCTTTTATCCAACTATATGATAAAATATATGTGTGTGTGTGTGTGTGTGTGTGTGTGTGTGTGTGTGTGTGTGTGTGTGTGTGTGTGTGTGTGTGTGTGTACGTATGTTATCTTTTGCATGCACTGAGGTTTTTCATTTTTTTCTCAGCACATAAGTGTCGCATGTTGATTTTCAATTTGTCAGCCTTTTGCAGTCAACGGTGTTGACATGTCAATGTTCAAATTGTCAGTTTGTCAACCTTTTGTGATCAGTGTTACAGAGGCTGACATATGGGCTATTCCATCAAAGTGAATAGATCCATATAATATATATCTATCTATATATATATATATATATATATATATATATATATAGATATATATATATATATAGATATATATATAAACACATGCACTCATATACACGTACACGTGTATAGTATATGTATATATATATATATATATATATATATATATATATATATATATATATATATGTGTGTGTGTGCGTGTGTGTTTGTGTACATATCTGCACATATGTGTATGTATGTATATATATATATATATATATATATATATATACAAGGACACACGCGCACACACACACACACACACACACACACACACACACACACACACACACACACACACACACACACACACACACACACACATATTTTTATCATATTATCTGACTGACATATTTCACTGATCCTGACTTGAGCAAGGGCAATGACTTTTGCCCTCTCCTCTTCGTTTGCTGTGTAAAACATGCAATAGTTTGATAAAAGGTGTGTTTATATATAGTATTTGATTAAATGCACTGATCAAAGAACTGTTTGAGAAGTACCACTCTGTAAGTAAACTTATCATAACAGTAGCTATCCAAATACATCATTGTTGCAGAAGCCTTACTTGTATGGGTCATATCCTGCTAAGGGTCAGACATCCATCCAGCTCCTAAAGCTTTAGGCAACCTTACACACACCCATACAACTGCTAAAAGAGATCAGAGTCAAGCCAGTATGAAAGCAGATGCATAGCAATCAAAAATCAGACCTTTTTACCTCAAAAGCAAAGAAGGATAGAGCCTTGCTAGGAAAATATGTACTAGGAGAAGGCAGAAAGATAGAGAACTTCATCCTGACATAAAACAAAGGGGGAAAGATTAGTTTGCGCTGCAAGAGTGATCTATTCAAATTTCTACTCCAACTGTAAATTTACTTACGCAACTGTACTGTGTTCATTAATAGACCAATGCTGCAGTTGCTTAACCTATTTGGGATGAACAACAAAGCTTAGAAAGAAAGGGAGGAGGAAGACGGATAAGAGTCTAGAAGCCCTTGTAGAAATGTTTTAGAAAATGGTGTCCTGGCCCTTGTAGAATAATTGTAGAAAATCATGTCCTGGCCAAAGGGAAAGTAGTATTTGATAGAAATTTGAACGGCAGACAAAGTCGTTGCCTGTAGAGTATTTAGAGTCCAACCCCTTCCAAACAGCAGCTGACGTAGCCAGAGCCCTGGTAGAGCAGGCTCTCACTTTGCGTGAAATTGCCTTGCTGTGGTATGAGTAACCAAACTGAATCACCTGACACATTGTTTGTATACTAATTGTTCCTTTTTCTTAACTGAAAATAAACAACTGATTAAAATTCCTGGTCCTTTGTCTTGTGAATATACTATTTGCGCTGCTGTAGACATCCAGGTAATGCAAGCCTTTCTCTACATTGCTGTTTGGTTCTGTAAAGAAAACAAGAAGATGAAAGGTTAATTAAAAATAAACCCTGAAACCTCTTTAGGTATAAAAGAAGGGGTTGTTCTTACAGCAACCCTATCTTTATGAAAGATAAGGTTTGGTAGGGTCACTGTAACAGCTTGGGACTCAAAGACTTGCAGACATCAGGAGAGTGAGTAACATTGTTTTCCATGATAAGAACTTCTGAGCTTGTTCAAAAGGAAATACCCAGGGATTCATTAACAACACGTACACGTCATGCTAAGCCTACATGTTTGCTCATCGTAGCCCAATGAGCAGCAGTGCTCATTGAATATGTGAGTCACTAAGCAACCTGAGAAATCGAGCAGCACCTGTTCATGGCCAGAACAGCTGCTTGCAATCATGTTCAGGTGTAGATATGCTTGAGCATACATTGCTAACAATCAACAAAACAAACCTATGTTTCCAGCACATGTAAAAAGTTCAAGGAACCAAGAAGCAATGTCAAAGACTTGTCCACAATAAAAGAATGATGGCAAACCATAAAGTTCTATTTACGTGAAGGATGAAAATGTTTAACCATGTATTAAAAGTTAAATTTACTGAGGGAACTCATTTATGATTTGCTGTCATTCTTTTCTTGTGGACACATTATAAGCAACAGATTGTAAGTAACTTTAACTTAGTAAACAAACATGCACGAACAGCACAATACAGGGTAAGGGCAACTCGAAGTACATAAGTTAAAAGGCAGGGGGTGCTTAAAAAAGAATGTGTTTTGTTTACTGTACAATCGCTAGAAATTATAATTATCGATCACTATAGAATTAATCATGGATGCTCAAGGATACATCTAGATGATTAAAAATAGGAAATGCTCACCATAGGAGATGAGGGGAATGCAGCTACTGTGTAACAAATAAATTAAATTTATTAATAATATTTAAAGTGAAAGGTGAAATAACTGTTGCCACGGATAGCAGATACAGTAGGGGACATTAGCGCATGGTTATGGAACTTCACTGACATTGTCATGTAGAGTCTGAAAATAAACAAAGAAAATAATTTACATAGACACGAACTAATGTTTGAATATACATACATGCATACAGTTTAACAATGAAACCCTTTCCTTGCCTTGTATTTATGCAAGAGACAATAATGAAGTTGTAATGCCAATGAACCCTCATGTAAAAATGGGGACATACTGAGAAGAATCATGCACACCTATTAAATCATTCCTATAAAAGTATTAATTCAGGAAACAATCATTTGAAGCAGTAACTTGCGTGTTGTGAATGGTAGAAAGTGTGACTGTTCGTGCATGCCATATATTTATGTACTGCAGTCCAGAAGGACTTGGCACATATACAGAAATGTCAGTTTGAGCAGCATAGCCACAGAATGGTGAGCTGCAAGCCATACTTATAGCTGTTATAACCCAAACAGATGTGACATGTACATAGTTGTGACATTAGGGGTCTAGTCATGTGACATATAGTAACATCAACACAAATCAAGGCAAACCTCATGCATAGTCATTCTCTCAATACTGGGTTGTGTATATAAGAATGTCATTATATCCCTAAGCATATGATGCATGAATGCATACTAGAAAGACAATAGGTAACCCATACAAGATTTAGCCCAAAACAGCTTACATGTCAGCAGTATTGTATAATGACTTCAGTTACAGTGGGAATACATCACCTGTCATTTTAAGATTATATGAGTATAATGCATTTATATGAGTGTAATTAATCATATTACATGTGCCTTTCCTGCTGCAATTGCCAAACAATATACATTGAAATACAAATATCTATCAAAGTATGCCTGTGAATGCAATATATCATCATGTTGTAGATCACATTTTATTGGGAAGTGAGCCTTGTTGAACACATTAGTAATATCTGTATGACAGTGCACTAACATAAATCACAAACAGATGAAACATTAACTTGTATGCTTAAGTGATCTGTTTAAAATGTACATTTCACTTACAATAGTTATACACTGACCTGTAACAGCTGTTGGTGTCCTCTGCATGGAGGTCACTTATTCCATTGCACACACGTGAGCACAGCCAAGCTTCCAGAGTTTAATTCTATGAAGTTTTGACAAATCAGAACAAATGAGAATAATTAACTCATAAAACCGATTACGTAATGTATGTCACGGTAAATGACACATATCTAGTTCTTCATTATTATTATTGTGGGTTGGAATAATGGTTGAGGTATTTACCTTATAGACAGCAGTGCAGAGTTCAGTTCTCACCTTTGAGGGAAATTGGCTAGGCTTAAAATGGCCCACAATGGCAGCTAGTCTAGTGCGTGTCTATGAACCTATTTTACCAGGTATTCTGACAATTAAGTAGAACAATGAATTTGTTATCAACTCACTCCCCCCCCAAAAAAAAATAAACACAAGAAAGTATCTTAACAGAGGTCCAATCTCACTTTCTGACCACTTTGCAGCATTACACACATCAGGATGTGATAAATCAGCCATTCTTGCCTTTAATCACTCTACTGTGAACAAAGTAATAAAAGGCATCTGTAAATATTTCCATTAAGTCATAGACTAAATGTCATTCTTTTTGGGGAAGCAAATCATGCCTTCAAGTGTTCTCTGACATACTCAGTAGTTACACTGACACTTGCCAGACTGAAGCACCTGTCTGAGGTCATACCTCGTAGAGCTGTACATACCTTTCAACTGTCCCTAATTTTCAGGGACGTCCCTGATTTGGACTTGAATTTTAGCTCTGTCCCTCTGAATCCCTCCTAAAACTAGTGACTTTGGGCAGAAAGGTGGTGAATTACACTTAATGAATAATTACAATAATGAAGAGTTATGCACTTCTTTTACTTCAGAAAAGGTGTATTAATTCATATTCTCTGATTCTCTCAATGTTTCAACCTAATAGCACTAATATTTTAAAAGTGTCCCTGATTGTACCTGTTTTTTTCTTGACTTTTCCCTGATTCTGTTCAAATTTGTCCCTGATTGGTTGAGAGGTCTGTGTACATCAATGACTGATGTACAGAAATAATCATATCTGATGTACCATGAAGAAAACATTTGAAGGGATTACACCAGTAATGTGTTGGAATGGTTACAGCTCTGCTAAAATGGAAGGTGAGGCCCCAAAACATGTGGCCCTGTTAGTATGCCACATCGCTACTGTTAGTTTAAGTGACTTCTGTTGGGCAGACATACATTACCAGATTCAAACCCTTGTCTATCAAGCTTTGCACTGTACAGAACTAAGTATTTCCTGCTTCTGACACACAAGACTTAAATGTGCAGGTTTTAGAAAAGACACACTACAAGATCCGTATTAAACAATGTTTGGAATGGGCATGCATAACCTAAGACTTCTTTTGAGGAATCAAAATGCTTTAGCCATATTACTTGTCACAGAACTGTGAATTAGCCATATCAATATTTGTTGGATGGTTCACTCTTATTTGTCAATATTGCTTTGTACCTGTGTATTACCAGATTTGAACAATTTCCTAAAGTCACATATTATAAGTCTGTATTAATTATATATTCTGTTGGAGAAGACTTTTCACACAGTTCACAGAACATCTGTTTAAATGTGATGAAGTCATGAGTGTGTTGAATGGCTTATGTTAGGCCAAAAAAGGATGAACTGAAACTCAGAAACAATAAAATCAAGCCATGCTAGTATTAGTTAATTCTAGGAACCCAGAAATCATAGAGTCAATAAATACACCAAAAATCTGTGGCAGATGAGCGCTTTAATGAATGGTTGATATACAGTTGGTAATTATATAAAGAGAATTGTGTTCTCGTCTGTGTTACTGTAATCACATACAAAAAGTCACATCTCATGTACCATAAGTTATAAAGAGAGATATGTTCTTGTCTATGCTACTGAAATCTCATACAAAAATAAGGTAATGTGCAAAAATAACATATAATATAGTAACGTGCAATAGTAAAAACTAGTAACGTGCAATAGCAAAACTTGCAATAGTAAACCAGTAACAACCTTTTGTGTACCAAAAACCTTATAATTATAATTACAAATATATAGAACACTGGTTGCAACTTGTATATGGAAAATCATTGTCAGAGAAACATTTGTAATTTAAACCTTTGTGGTAAAAACTTTTGTGATAATGACTTTTGTGATCAAATCAGTTTGAAACGTTCTACACTAATGTATTTAAGTATTAAAGTAAAGTAATAAGATACTGGTTGCAACATGTTGTTGCGGTTAAAATACTCCATTCGTATGAACATTCATAACAACATTCGGTTAAACTGATATCAAAGTGTTATCATACCACCCATGTGTCTAAATTAATTTATTTTATTTCTTTATTTTATTTTCCTTTTCAGGCATTGGGTATGCGTAGCTTTGACAAAATAACTGGTGTTACCATACCGCCCGTGTGTCTCAAAACTTTTTTATTATTAATTTTAATTATTTTATTTATTTTTTATTATCTTTTCTTTTTCAGATATCGGAGTATGCGTAGCTTTGGAAAAAAAATAACTTGGCTGGAGCATTTTAGTGATTGGGTGATTGGTAGTCGTGATTAGAGATGATTGGAGGATGACTTGGGAGTGTTGGCAAATGCATCGAGGTGCAGCCAAAAAATATGATTGGTTAGTCGTAAATGGCGAGCTTATGTTGGTAGGTTAAGCCTGGGTGGAGGTGGAGTTTTGGGTGTGTATGGAAAGACGTAATGAGGAGGGGAGTGGTTGGGAGGAGGACAACCCGTGAGTAAACTATTGGATAGTGCCTAGTTTAGCCCTTCCATGGTTGGTATTGGGATAAAGTGGGTGGCCAGTTAATTTGTACATATCTGATTGGTCTGAGTGGATTTGGCGAGCTTGTTCGCTAGAGGGACTGATTGGAAGATAAATTTGATGTAGAAGCAACCAAGGATAGGTGCCGGATGATGAAAAACCGGGCAGGGAAGATTATACTGTACACCAAATTGGGATGTAGGGTGGGCGTGGTATGGAGGGAAAACTGTAATCATTATTTATGACATGGAACATTGGAGGGTGGGGAAAGGGTGTTACAGAATTGAGGGGTTGCTCGTTTGAAGTCGTTTCATAAGCAAAGTTAATAAACATATGGGTAAGTGGGAACAAATCATCTGTGGGAAAAAAAACTTTGTTTTTGGGTTTATCCTGTAAGTAAACCATACCCTAGATCCAAGAAAAGAGTTTAGTACTGTGGTGAACGTTCCAGTTCAACATACATTAACTTATTAAAGACAGACATAATGCACTATATAGGCATATTGAGTTAAATCCTACCCATGTCTTTCTTTTCAAGGCTATAACCAATGTGACATTAAATGATAGAGGTGGAGATCTAAAATTGATTACTGAATCCCTGGAGTCACGCTGGATAATACAATTGATGGCCTCATTGGCTGGTGGATTTTTAAATAATGTTTGATGAGGTCTTGTTTTGTCTGAAGAAGGGTTTTGATATCTGTGTTTTAATAAAGGAGTTACGTTTTATAGCAGTGTTCTGCCTTACTTTCTTTCTTCCTTTGGATATTAACTTAAAATTGCAAGTGATTAAAAATAGATAAATGAATAAAGGCAAGAAGAAATGAAGAATCGACTTCAAAACAAAACAAGGGTCATCCATGGTAGGCTGTGTTAAGACACCATATATTGTGATGTGAATTAAATTAAATCCGATGTGTGAATTAAATACAAACAACAATGCATACATGCAATAATAACAGTGTATGGTACTGAACAGCTGTGTTCATGTTCCACCGTAAATTATAGTGTATAAAGTTTAAATTCAATAGATTTGATGAATCGAATGTATATTCAAATTAAAATAAAGTAAAATAAAAATAAACTAATAGTTCAATCAAAAGACTGCTTACATTTAATCAACACCCACAGGTAGAATGCTGTTGACTTGCTCATATTGCCAGTAGTGGGTGCATAATTTAAATGAAATGAAATAAAACAAAAATAATAAAATAAAATCCAAAGAAAGACTGTAAGGCCAACTGTGAACTCGCAGCGTAAATTCAGGCTATGTACACTTTATGCTGGAGCCGACAGCAAAATCTTGCTTACTTCTGGAAATCAGCAGCATGGCGAAATAATTTTCCTGTAAAAGAGATAATGGAATTTGAAATTGAAATGCCAGTACAAATACATCCGAAGATGTGCGGGCTGCTTTAAACATACTTCTCAAGTGTACCTCATTAAAAGGCACGTACCTCATTTGGGGTCTTAAAAAGTTCATGTTCCTCGAAGTTCCCTCAAAGTTCCACATTGAAAGACTCTGTCACACATTTAGTGTTAGGAATTTGTTTAAGTGAAATCCATTGTAAATAGAAATGAATCATATAAATTCATTAAAAGATATTGTTTATAGGTAAAACCAGCATTTTTTTAACCCTCCTATGACCTTCCTAGTTGAAGTTGTTAGTTAGCCATTAATATGTGTTCCACATTTTGCCCATTTGTTCCACATTATGAAGGCTAGTGTTCCTCATTTTGGACATGGAACGTTGAGAGCTATGGCTTTAAACCATGACGAATGATTACGCTTGTTGCGGGTTAAAATATTAAAGAACAGAGGGAAATGTTTAAACTCTAACTAGTGCTGAGCAATTGTATTTATGTGGTATCGCCGTTTTTGTCCTCATACTAGGCCACTTGGATGTCGGTCTATTCCACCCAAGTCTAAATTAAATTAAATTACATTAGAACAACATTAAAACAAAAAGAGTCAAAATCAAGCAGAAAAAATAAAATATTTACATATAAAATAAAAATAAGAATAATGGAAGCAATAGTGAGATGAAGTAGAAGTCATTGAGGACCCGACCTTATTATACCGTATGTAGTTTGTTTCTTGCCAACTCTTGTGATTATAAAGTTCTCTTTCACCACATGGCACTTTGAGGCCTGAGTGGTCATTGGCAAACAAGTAGTATATATTCAATTAAAATTAGAAACAAAATCAAAGCTGGAAAACTGAGTAAAGCAACATGCAAAATGCAACTTGGACAAATGCAACAAGGAATCAAGTAAATGGAAGGAAATGAATAAAAAACTGGCTCTGTGCTTTGGACCATGAACATCAGCAACTGCTCTGTACCAAACTTATTGCAATGTTTTAAGAGATTTATGCAATACTGTAAACTTTTTACAAACTGAATCAATTTATGTCTTAATAACACTCGGGATAGTGACCCGGGGAAAAGATGGCAATGAAACCACGTATTTTAGCACTTTCACGTAGTGCTTCTGCAGATCTGCTTTTTGGGAAAAATATTGAAACATTTTTTTAGCCAGTGTTCATTGATAGAAAATAAAACAAAATAACTACAGGAAACAGGAAGTTCAATCAGATTTTCTAGTATTTCAATAGTAGGCATGATGGTGTATTCTCTGGAGGTTAAGCACACTGATGATCGACATTGTGGAGTTGAAGTCTGGTGGTTTATTGGCCTGTAGTCGGATTTGCCATTCTAGTTCTTTCTTTTTGAGTTTATCGTTAAAGTTACCTTGTAGCTCCTTGAACTATAGGATTTCGAGTACTTGGAATTAAAATGACGTATGTCTCAGTTTTTAGTTGCCATGCTTAGCCAGAGCACTAAATTGGTTTATTTGTTTAATGTCCGTGAGATGTCTTGCGATCCTGTTTTAAGTTTATTTATTGTCTTGCCCACATAGAATGTGGGACATTGCATGCATTGTGCCCTGTAGATTACACTTTTTGTGGAGCAATTTGCAAATATTCTGCTGTAGAAAGTTCTTTTGGTATTGGGGCATTGGAATGAATCTTTATTGTTCATGAGGTTGCAGTAGGAACAAAACTGGGGTCTGCAGATGTAAGTTCCTAGGCGAGCATCTTGAGGGTCTGATCTGATGAAATTCTGGAAGCACGTTCAATGCAATCTCTCAGGTTAATATTCCTCCTTATGTAAAATTTTGGTTTCTTTGGTATGGTTTGGCTTATTGTGGGATTATTTTTCAAGATTACCCAGTTATCACGTATTGCCTTTGTGATTTTGTAGCAGTCCATGGAGTAGGAGAGCGTCATAGACAGGTCGCATTGGTCGTTCGTGTGGTTCTTTTTCTGTTGTCCGGGGGGTAATTTTGGTCATTTAGTTTGGCTAATCCTATGGGTTAGAGTATATTTTTGATAAATGGGTAACTGACTGTATCCCCGTGCCAGGAAGTCTTTTCTAGATCCAGTAGATTTTTTGAAAATCTATGGTTTCTTTAGTCAGCCTAGCCATTCAGATACCGTGGTATTTGAAAAATCACAGATATCAAGATCAACGAGGAAGCCTTCCTTTCTACAGCAGAATATTCACAAATTGCTCCACAAAAAAGTGTAATCTACAGGGCACAATGCTTGCAATGTCCTGCATTCTATGTGGGCAAGACAATAAATAAACTTAAAACCAGGATCACAAGACATCTCATGGACATTAAACAAATGAACCAACTTAATGCTCTGGCTAAGCATGGCAACCAAAAACTGAGACATACGTCGTTTTCATTCCAAGTACTCGAAATCCTACAGTTTGAGGAGCTACACGGTAATTTTAATGATAAACTCAAAAAGAAAGAACTAGAATGGCAAAATCCAACAGGCCAATAAAGCACCAGGCTTGAACTCCACAATGTTGATCATCAGTGTGCTCAACCTCTGGAGAATACACCATCATGCCTACTATTGAACTACTTGAAAATCTGATTGAACTTCCTGTTTCATGTAGTTATTTTATTTTATTTTATTTTCTATCAATGAACACTGGCTAAAAAACTTTTCAATATTTTTTTCCCAAATGGCAGATCTGAAGAAGCACTATGTGAAAGCGCTAAAATACACGGTTTCATTACTATTTTTTCCCCAGGTCACATTCCTGAGTGTTATTAAGACATAAATTGGTTCAGTTTGTAAAAACTTTACAGTATTACATAAATCGCTTAAAACATTGCAATAAGTTTGGTAGGGAGCAGTTGCTGATGTTCATGGTCGCAAGCACAGAGCCATTTTTTTTATTCATTTAATTCCATTTATTTGATTCCTTGTTGCATTTGTACAAGTTGTATTTTGCATGTTGCTTTACTTGGTTTTCCAGCTTTGATTTTGTTTCTAATTTTAATTGAATATATACTACTTGTTTTCCAATGACTACTCGGGCCTCAAAGCGCCACATGTTGAAGGAAGACTTTATAATCTCAAGAGTTGTCAAAAAATAAACTACATACGGTATAACAAGGTCGGGTCCTCAATGACTTCTACTTCATCTCACTATTGCTTCCATTATTCTTATTTTTATTTTATATGTAAATATTTTATTTTATTTTTTCTGTTTGATTTTGACTCTTTTTGTTTTAATGTTGTTCTAATATAATTTAATTTAATTTAGACTTGGGTGGAATAGACCGACATCCAAGTGGCCTAGTATGAGGACAAAAACGGCGATGCTATACTTCTTGTGCCAATGGCTACACCAACATGGTACTGGCTCAGTGAGAAGAACAGTTTGTTCTTAACAGTGTATATAAGGCCTCGCTGCTGTTTTACAGGAGGTTTGTAGATGATGTGGTCCTGCTTTGGTGAGGGACTGAGATGAAGTTCCTAGCATTTGTTGATTATCTACGTACTACCACTTCGTTTTTGAAGTTCACCTGTCATGTTTCATCTGCAGAAATTATTTTTCTTGAAGTGCAAGTGACTAAAAATATGGAAGGTGATTTTGTAATTAGATTATACAGAAAGCCCTGTAGAAGAAACAATATTCTGAAGCGTGATAGCATGCATCCATCTCACATATATAGGAATATTATGAAAACCCAAGGGATGAGGATTTCCTGTGTAAATAACACAGAAGATGGCTTTAGTGACGATCTAGAAAAATTATAGGTTTATAGGTAGGTACTAGGTTATCAGCCCAAGGGCCTACGTAAGCCTAGCCAACAAGGTTCCCTGGCTTACACCACCCAAGAAAATTATTTTCCTGTGCCACTGTCGGGCAGAGACACAGAAGTGATCCCCGGGGTGTATTTCCTATTTCCCATCCACTCATCAAGATTTTTCTTGAAGAATGCTAAGGAAGAACTTTGCTTGACATAGATAGGTAGCCTGTTCCAGAGTATGGGAAGTCTCTGGGACAGGAATCTATCCGTCTAGCATGTCCTGTTTATAGTGGTGACAAGGTTTAGGTCCCTAGAGCATGTAGTTTGGAGGGATTTGGATTTCTTTAGGTGTAGCATGACCAACAGCTCTGAGTTTGACATAGCTTTACATGTTAGGCAGAGATCACCTCAGAGTAGGCGATATGCTATGAAGTAAAGCTGGAGGTTTTGAGATGGTCAGTGTAGGGCATTTGTTTGAGACCAGTAATCCTCTTTGTGAGGTACTTCTGTGGCCTTTTCAGCTGCTGCAGATGTCTTGTGAGGTACATTCCAAAAGGGGCATTGTACTCTATAATGGGTCTAATGAGTGTTGAGTAGAGAGGAACAATGACCTCTTTTTTCCTGGATGAGAACCCTTTTATGATGAGGTGTGCCACATAGGACTTCTTGACTACTGTGGCAATGTGACTATCAAAGGAGAGACTACTGTCCACCTGGGTCCCAAGGTCTCTTATCACACATTTGGTGATAAGTAGATTGCTGCCTATGTGGTAGTTCATGGGTACAGAGTTTTTACCAAAGGGGATGACACTGCACCTTTTGGCATTGAGCTTGAGGCCATGGCTCTGACACCAGGCATCCGTCTCAGTGAGGCTCTTCTGTAGGATGTCCACATCATTTGGGGACTTGACTATGGCTCCTAGTTTGCAGTCATCTGTGAACTTCATTAGCCAGAGGCCTTAGAGACATTAGATAGTTATTCATTGCACTGTCTTAATCGAGTTAGGTACATTATTTTATGTATCCATATTTACGTTCTATTATTGTTATATGAACATATATATGGTTTCGGATTTATAAATGTATATACATATTTTATAGAAGCTTGTATTTATAATAAGGAATATTTTTCCATTTTTAAATTTGTAGGATCACTTATAACGTTATGTCACAATGTTTTTTATATGTGTCTTTTATATGTATTTTTTAAATATTTATATGGCACATGTGTTTAGGGTTTTAAATAGATACTAAGTGATATATCTGTGTGGAAATAATGTATTAATAATTGTGCACAGCGTTCTTTATGTAACGCAAGTTGCAGTAACTTTGTATAGGTAGTTTACAGTTTTTTAAATATGCGATTTAAGCAGGATGTGACATCATACCTTTGATGATGCTGCTTCATATAAATGGAATTAATTTATTTTGTTTCATGGCCTGAAGAAGACCATAAGCTTGAAAGAGCTTGCCGTGTGTATTCAATAAAATTATTTAACTCTGCAGAACGCTTGGTCCCTTGTGTTGGGTTTAGTGAGCAAGCTATTGTTCCGTGGAGAGGAATTGGTTAAAGCATTCTCTTGTGAACTGTTGTATCTACAGCTATTGTTTCGTGGAGATGTATTGGCTACAATATTACCTAGTGAACTGTTGTATTCCAGCTGCAACAGTGAATCGCAGTTAGTTTTTGAGCGGATCACTCGCCCATACTACATCGAGAGACTGTGGTGTATCTATATTTATGTGCGTGACTGAATGGTCCTTTGGAATTTCAAAGCATTTCTGCCTTCTATTTGCCCAATTTTTTGTTTACAGATTTAACTAATGTCCTAGCTAAGCATGTTTTTGAATCAGGCTCTTCACACTACTTTAAGTTTAAGGTGGTAGAAATTCTGTATAAAGGACTAAGAGGTGGTGACTTTGTTAATTTTACTGAAGAAAGGGAACTATACTGGATTTGTAAGTTGTGTGCAGATAGAAAGCCAGGGTTAAATAACAAGGTCTTTTTAAGGCCGGTCATGAAATCTAGAGATTTACCTAGATAATTACTGCATTGTCTCTATTGGCTGTGCAACAGTATATTATCTTGAATTGTATGATGCTTTTTTATTCAGTCTGACAAAGAATCTTGTGTTTGAAAGCACTTACTGAGTGGATTAAAACTGTTTTTATTCAGACCGCTTTGGATGTTGGAACTTCTTTTTGTTTTTTACTTATAAATTGTACATAGCCTGAATTTACGCTGCAAGTTCACAGCTGGTCTTACAGTGTCTCTTTGAATTTTATTTTATTATTATTTTTATTTCATTTCATTTAAATTATGCCCCCACTACTGGCATTACAAGGGGTCTATATTATAACATCAAAATCTGCAAAGATCGAATGTTATAATATCGACCCCTTAATGTCGAACGCTGAAAACAGCGAAGGTGAAGGACCACCGAATTCTTTCCCAGGGAAAGAATTTGGTGGGCCGTAGCTGTGGCTTCGCTGTTTTCAGCTTTTGATATGTTGGAACGTTATGGGTCGGGATCAGGTAAGTGTGCGATTGTCTGTAGGTTAGAGTTAGGGGGTGGGTTAGGTGAGTTAGGGTTAGGGAGCGGGTCATGTAAGTGTGCAGTTTTGTGGACGTTAGGGTTAGGGTGCGGGTTAGGTAAATGTGCGATTGTGTGTAGGTTAGGGTTAGGGGGCGGGTTAGGTGAGTTAGGGTTAGGGCGTGGGTCAGGTAAGTGTGCGGTTGTGTGTAGGTTAGGGTTAGGGGCGGGTTAGGTGAGTTAGGGTTAGGGCACGGGTGAGGTGAGTGTGCGACAGTAACGGACCTTAGGGTTAGGGTTGGGTTAAGGCAAGTGGATAGCTAGTAGTGTATGTAAAGTTTAGTTTAGGTTTAGGTGTAGGATTTTAAGTGTATGTGTGTGGATTGCTGTTTTTTGTGTATGTTTGTGTTGTGTGTATGTTTCTCGGAATAGCAAATTTTTTCCCTGGGAAAAAAATCGCTATTCTGACTGTTCAATGTTTTCGGAGTTCGGTGTTTAGGGTTCGATATTATAACATTCGATCTTTGTAGATTTCGATGTTATAATATAGACCCATTACAAGTAAGTCAGCAGTATTCTACCCGCGGGCGTTGATTAAATGTAAGCAGTCTTTTGATTGAACTATTAGTTTATTTTTATTTTTACTTGATTTTAATTTGAATATATGTTCAATCGATCAAATCAATTGAATGTAAACTTTATACTCTATAATTTACGATGGGACATAAACGCAGCTGCTCAGTACCATACAGTGCGATTATTGCATGTATGCATAATGCATGGTTGTTTATATTTAATTCACACATCGGATTTAATTTTATTTAATTCCCATCGCAATGTATGGTGTCTTAACACAGCTTACCATGAAGGACCATTGTTTTGAAGTTGATTCTTCATTTTTTCTAGCCTTTATTCATTTATCTATTTTTAATCACTTGTAATTTCAAGTTAATTTATGTTGAACTGGAACATTCACCAGAGTACTAAATTCTTTTCTTGGATTTAGGGTATGGTTTACTTACAAGATAAAACCCAGAAACAATGTTTTTTTTCCCACATATGTTTTGTTCCCACTTACCCATATGTTTATTAACTTTACTTACGAAATGAACAATCCCTCAATTCAGTAACACCCTTTCCCCACCCTCCAATGTTCCATGTCATAAATAACTATTACAATTTTCCCTCCATACCATGTGCACCCTACATCCCAATTTGGTGTACAGTATAACCTTCCCCGCCTGGATTTTCATCACCGGTGCCTATCCCCACCCGCTTCTACATCAAATTTATCTTCCAATCTGTCCCTCTAGAGACAAGCCCACCAAATCCAGTCAGACCAACCAGATACGTGCAAATTAATTGGCCACCCACTTTATCCCCATACCAACCACAGAAGGGCTAAACTAGGCACTATCCAATAGTTTACTCATGGGTCGTCCTCCCCTCCCAACCACTCCCCTCCTCATTATGTCCTACCATACATACCCAAAACTCCACCTCTGCTCAGGCTTAACCAACCAACATAAGCCTGCCATTTACGACTAACCAAACATATTTTTTGGCTGCACCTCGATGCATTTGCCAACACTCCTAAGTCATCCTCCAATCATCACTAATCACGACTACCGATCACCAGATCACTAAAACCCCCCAGCCTAGTTGTTTTTTTCAAAGCTACACATACCCTGATGTCTGAAAAAGAAAAGATAACAAAGAAAATAAATAAAATAATTAAAATTAATAATAAAAAGGTTTTTAGACACATGGGTGGTATGCTAACACCAGCCTAATTATTTTTCAAAGCTAATCTGATCTTTAACAGGCAACTCTGTATGCATCAACCTAGAATCCCTATAGCACAGCCGACGTTTAAGAGATTTCTTGTTTTTATAAGTAAAATTGGGTTTATCACCCACTATATCTCTAATCCTGTCATCTGTAGTTAAAATGTCCAATTTGCATCCGCTACATGTCTATCCCTCGTAAAATCAATGCCTGAAAAGGAAAATAAAATAAATAAATAAAATAAATTAATTTTGACACACTGGTGGTATGATAACACTTTGATATCAACTTAACTGAATGTTCATGAATGTTCGCACGAATGGCGTATTTTAACAACACATTGCAACCAGTATCATTACTTTACTTTAATACCTTAATACATTGGTAGTGTAGAACGTTTCAAACTGATTTGATCACAAAAGTCATTTTTACCACAAAGGTTCAAATCACAAATGTTTCTCTCACAATGATTTTCCAAATATAAGTTGCAACCAGTATTCTATATATTTGTAATAATAATTATAATTATAAGGTTTTTGGTACACAAAAGGTTTTTACTGGTTTACTATTGCACGTTACTATATTATTTGTTAATTTTACACGTTAACTTACTTTTGTACAAGATTTCAGTAGCACAGATGAGAACACATCTCTCTTTATAACTTATGGTACACGGGAGGTGAATTTTTGTACGTGATTACTGTAACACAGACGAGAACACAATTATCTTTATATAATTACCAAGTCTATACCAACCATTTATTAAAGCGCTCATCTGCTACAGATTTTTTGGTGTATTTATTGCCTCTATGATTTCTGGATTCCTAGAATTAACTAATACTAGCATGGCTTGATATTATTGTTTCTGAGTTTCAGTTTGTTTTTAGTTCTGACGTGCATCAACCTGGTGCACGGATTACCCAGAATAAGTTAGATAAATTGTGCATTTTTTACAAAGTATAAGGCCTGAAAAAGATGGAAAGAGTTTGTGGAAATGTTGTATAAGAGGGTATTCCATATCACTACACTCACATTATGTTGGCTTATGCAGAATTTGAGTAATTGCTTATGCAAATCAACAGTCTATTTAACTATGTATCAACCAAATATGCCTCAAGAGTAGACTTACTACTAATGTCAGAACATATTTGAAGGCATGACAGCATCATTGTGTTGCAAGGCATATGTGTGAATTAAAAGTGAATCAAAGGTATGTTCCTAGCCTTAAGCAGCATTCTACCATTACCCAGAATGATGCCTAACTACAAACAGAAAATGATTGACTTTAACAATTGGCTTAGTTTCTGATGTCATTCCAGGGGGATCCGGTACCTGACAGCCTGGGAAGATATGATCAACAGACCACAATGCTTTGCCAGAGATGGCCTGCATCTGTCTCACCTGAGCTTCAGGATTCTGACAAATGCTCTTGCCTCCCTTATAGTGCCTTTTTTAGGAAAAGTGATGAGGTTAAAGCTACCAACAATAAAGTTTCAACAAAACACAAATTAAAGGTCATGGTGCTAAACACTAAGAGTCTAAACATGAAACTGCACTCATTGCAAGCATTCCTAACCATGGAAAATGCTGACATGTGTGCAGTCACAAAAAACAGGTTCATAGCTGCAGAGAGCACCCCAGCCTTACCTGGTTACTCATCCTATCATACATTCAGACCCCAAACTGTGGGTAGTAAAGCCAAAGGAGGTGGAGTTTCAATATATATTAAAGACATACACACCTCCAGGCTGGTCAAACAGTATGACACACAGGAGACACTCCAGGTGTAGTTAACTATTGACAAGACCCCTATACAAATCATAGCTAGTTACCAGACCCCAAATCTGACCCAAGATGCCAAAACTGCCTGTCTAGACCTCTTTGAATCTATCAAGATTCAACCCTTTACCCTGATCCTGGGTGACTTTAACTACCCAAACATAGACTGGAAGAACTACTCTTGCCAGAAAACAAATGCCCAGAGATTCCTCGATTTTTTCAATGCAAATGCTTTGGAACAGCTAGTTGATACCCCCACAAGAAGTGATAATATCTTGGACTTGGTATTAACCAGCATGAGTAACCACTGAACCATCTCTTCAGTATAATCTTCCCTTTTAAGATTCGACCACAAAGCGGTCATGTTCATAGGTTCATAGGTTCATACTAGGCTATCTGCCCTAGGGCATTTATAAGCCTAGCCAGAATGTGTTTGGCTTTTGCCACCCATTTTAAATTAATTTTGCGATGCCTTTTTTTGAGGTTAGTATACTGTGCCTCTGCTTAACAGTGACACAGAAGTGAAAGCCGGGGTAAACCTACGATCTCCCATCCACTCATCAAGATTCCTCTTGAAGAGAGTCAATGTGGGTCTCTGCCTAAACTGGACTGGGATTTTATTCCAGAGTGAAGGGAGCCTCTGGGTTATGAATCTGTCCCTCCAGCATGTCCTATTTATTTCAGTGCTGAGGTTCAAGTCTCTCAAGCGCGTAGCTCGATGGGATTTGGATTTTCTGAGGTGCAGCATGTCCATTAATTTCGGGTTGGACATGGCTTTATATGTCAGGCACAGATCGCCTCTGAGCAGGTGGTATGCCACTGAGTAGAGCTGGAGTTTCTTTAACCGGGCAGCATATGGCATCTGTTTCAGCCCTTTGATCCTCTTGGTGATGTACTTTTGGGGCCTTTCCAGTTGCTGCAGGTGTCTGGTAAGGTACATCCCAAAAGGGGCATTGTACTCAATTATGGGCCTGATGAGGGATGAGTAAAGAGGCACAATGACCTCCCCTGATCTAGATGTGAATCCCTTCATGATTAGGTGGGCTATATAAAATGTTTTTCTAACCACTTTGGCCACGTGGTTGTCAAATGAGAGATTGCTATCAACTTGGGTCCCCAGGTCCCTAATGACATCTTCTGTACTTAATGGATTACCACCTATGTGGTAATTTGTGGGCACTTTGTTTTTGCCAAAGGGGATGACTATACACTTTTTGGCGTTTAGCTTGAGGCCATGGCTCTGGCACCAGTTGTCTGTTTCTATGAGGCCCTTTTGGAGGATACTTGTGTCAGCTGGAGAGTTGATTATGGCACCCAGTTTGCAGTCATCTGCGAACTTGGTCAGCCACAGTCCTTCCATGTTGGCCTGTACCACCGAGAAATATATACCGAACAAGAGAGGTCCCAGGACTGAGCCTTGTGGGATTCCACTTGTAACTGGTTTGGAGTCTGACATGGCTCCAGCAATTCTAACCATGTGGGTTCTGTCCTTGAGCCAGTTTGCAACCCATCTAGTGACATAGGGGTTTATATTTAAGCTGGTGAGCTTATCTATAATGCCCGAGTGGGGTATTGTATCGAAGGCTTTTGCGAGGTCCAGATAGGCTGTGTGGACCACCTTCCCCTCGTCAATGGCCTTGGTGACTGTTTCAAAGAAATTGACCAGGTTTAAGAGGCAGGATCTGCCCTTAACAAGGCCAAACTGGGTAGGATCCAGTGTCTGTAGGTCCCCAATATCTTTATTTATGAGGTCCATGATGATCCTTTCCATAGCTTTGCAGACCAAGCTAGTCAGGCTTATGTTGCAATAGTTTCCAGGATCCGTTGAGGCACCACCTTTGTGGAGAGGGACCACTGTTGCTGTACGCCACTCTTTGGGTACATATCCTGTAGTAAGGCTACACCATCTCTCCTGACCTCCCACTAGCTAGGGTCAATCAACAAAACTTCTCCAAAGCTGATTATGGCCTCCTGTGGGATGGTATAAACAGTTTCACAGTCCCCTCCCTCTCTCTAGAAACTGGCACCAGTATCCAAAACTATACCAAATTACTATACGAACATTTATATAGATGCATGGAATCAGGAATACCTGACAGGACTAAATCGTCTTCCGCAAAGAAGAATAAACTGTGTGGTGGACATGTGCAATAAATAAACTCTATAACAAAAGAAAAAAACTGCTGTCCAGGACCAAGAAGGAGCAAGTGCCCAACTGGAAGCAATCTCTCCTTAGCCTAAACAAGCAAATAAGAGCACTAGTGAAATCCTCCAAAGCAAACTTCGAGACCAAATTAACCACATCTGCTAGAGACAATCATAAAGCCTTCTTCACATATGTCCGTAATCTCAAAGGTAGCACCCAGATCTGTTCAGAACTGGTGTTCAAGGAAACCACATATACAAATGCCGTAGCTATAGCAAACTTGCTGGCTGACAGATTCAGTGAAAATTTCACCAGTCTGTCCCTCCATCAGTAACTCAGGACATTCCCAGTACCTGCTCCCTTCCTCTTATATCTGGAGATCAGGTCATCACTGCTCTCTCAAAGGCAAAAAATGCAGTGTCATGGGACACTGTATTTTTTGCCTTTGAGAACGCAGTGATGACCTGATCTCTCAAAGGCAAAAAATACAGTGTCCATGGGACCTGATAACATCCCAGGCTGCATCCTACATGAACTCAGACAGGAACTTGCAGCACCATTAAGTGTCCTAGTCAACCAAAGACTGAGTACCGGTTTTGATCCTGCTGAGTGGAGGACAGCCACTGTCATTCCTTTACACAAAGGTGGAGCATCCACTGATTTGGGAAATTATAGACCCATCAGCCTAACTAGCCTGATCTGCAAGGACATGGAACGGATTATCATGGACCTCATTAACAAGGACATTGGCAACCTCCAAACACTCGACTCCACACAGTTTGGCTTTGTCAAGGGGAGGTCATGTCTGTTAAATTTGGTTGACTTTTTTGAGACAGTCACTAAAGCCATGGATGAGGGAAAGACAGAGCACACTGCCTACCTTGACTTGGCTAAAGCCTTCGACACTATTCCCCACTCAGGCATAATAGATAAATTCTCTCAATTAGGCATCAATCCATATGTTACCAGATGGGTGGCCAACTGACTCACTGATGGAACCCACCTAGTCAAAATAGGGGCAGCCACCACAAGCAGTAGACCCGTACTGAGTGGCGTACCCCAGGGTTTGGTCTTGGTGCCTCTGTTATTTGGGATATACTTTTCTGAGGTACAGGCCAAAACCAGTGGGCTATGACTGACCAAGTTTGCAGATGACTGCATTTTGGGAGCTGTCATCAATTCCCTGAGTGACATGGACATCCTCCAAGAGGGTCTGATCCAAACAAATGACTGGTGCCAGAAACATGGCCTCAAGCTGAATACAAAATAATGCATCATCATCCCCTTTGGGGAGAGAGATGTCCCACAAATTATCACATTAATAACAATGTTCTAAGCATGTAGTCAGTTGTGAGGGATTTGAGCACCCAGATTGATAGCAGCCTGACTTTTGACCACCATGTTGTTTCCATTGTACGGAAAGCTTTATATATGGCCCACCTCATAAGTAAGGGTATCTCATCCAGGGGCAAGGAGGTCATGACATCCCTGTATTCTTCCCTTATAAGGCCCATTATTGAGCACAACACCCCATTCGGAATGTACCTTGCAAACCACATGCAGCAGCTGGAGAGACCACAGAGGTTCCTCACCAGGGCAATCCAGGGCCTCAAAAATCTACCATACAGGGATAGGCTAAAAGCCCTATCCCTCTACTCTGTTTCATACAGAGTCCTCAGAGGTGACCTCTGTCTGGCATACAAGGTGATCTCGGACCCTGCTTTGATGGGACTGCTGCATATCTGCATGTCAACCTCCACTCAATTAGCAAAGACATGTGGCCTCAAGCTGGTGTGTGACATCAAAAGCACTTGCTGGTGGCACAGATTTATGTCCCAGAGACTCCGCCATCTATAGAATAGACTCCCTCTCCATGTCAAGCAGAGTACCTCTTTACCCCTTTTTAAGAGCAATCTGGATAACTGGATGGGAAATAGAAAATACATCCCTGGGATTCCACCTGTGTCCCTGATGGACAGGGGTATCAGGTGCTGATTTGTCTATGCATGGGCTAAACTCTTGGCTAGGCTTATAAGGGCCTCAGGGCCAATAGCCTAGTAACTTCCTATGATCCTATACAAACTGCATGTGCTGGATAATCCACTCATCCCTGTGATCATAGAAACACACACTCATGATATTTAAAGAAGGCCAGATTCCTCCTTACCTAAGTTCAGAAGCTAAAGAACATTGTATCACTTGCCAGTACCAAAGGAGAAGGCCTACTACATTGGTGACATAAAGCACATTTCAAAGGATGGCCTCATCAGTGATTATCAAAGTAGATGTTTAAGCTAAAAGGGACTGAATGTGCAGGGAGAGCCTTTCCAGGTGTAACTCTATACATTGAATCTGGATATGAAGCCATTCTTACCTAGTTTTACAATCAGTGATACGAGTGGTCCATTGCTGGATTTACACCCTTACCTATTTAAATATAGAAGCTAGGGTACAATGAATCAATCACCAGCAGCACAGGGAAAACCTGACCATAACTTTGAGACAGACCACATTTGAAATGATTCATATCATCATTGTTTTGTAAAGGAGATGTGTGTGCAAAAAGTGATGGAAGAACCCTCTCCCACTGTCTGATCAGACCTGTGGGTTAACCCCATTCCTACCCAGGTCTAGAATCACACACTCACTGATACAAGTGAGTCAGAGAATACTTGCTCAGTTAGAGCACCTACCTATCTATTTACACAGTCTAGAGTACACTGTATTAACTGCAAGCACCTCAGAACAACTCTGACTAATAATGTTGAGATTACATTTGAAAGAATTCCCTTATCATTGTTTTGCAAAGGAGATGTGTGTTCTAAACATGATGGGAGAGCTCTCTCCTGGTACAAATCTGTAGCTCAGACCTGCAAGTAAAGCCATTCCTATCTAGATCTAGAATGATCTGCGGGAGCAAATGTTGGATTCAAATATTTACTGATGTAACAACACAATCTAGAGTACATTATATCAATCATAAGTGTGACAGGAGAAGTCTGATTATTAGTACGAGGTAGAGCACATTTAAAAAGGTTGATATCATCAGTGTTCTGCAGAGATGATGGACTAAAAGGAGGACAAATTGATGGGGGAGCACTCTCCCAGTATAATATTTTCACTAAATGGAAGTGTACACATCATATATATGGGTAAAGCCATTCCTGCCTAGCACTAGTGAGAAACACACACACTCATATGACTCAGTCACTGTTGGATTTGAATAAATTTACAAGATAGAGCACATTGCATTAACCACATTTGCCATAGGGGAAGTCTGACTATAAGTGAGAGATTGAGCATATTGAATAGGATGACATTGTTAGTGTGTTGTAGAGATGCTGTTTGGGTTAACGTGGGTATAAGTTGAGGAGGAGGCCTCTCCTAGTGTAATGTTTTTTTCTGAGTGGGAGTGCACACATCAGATTTGTGGGAAAAGCTGTTCCTACCTAGCAGTAGAGAAACACATACTCTCTCACACACACACACACACACACACACACACACACACACACACACACACACACACACACACACAGTCAGTCACTGCTGGATTTGCATACCTACCTATCTATGGTACACATGCTAGAGGACATTGTATCAACTGCCAGTGCCACAAGAGAAGTCTGACTATAAGTCTGTATATGTAAGTATGCACAAATATATATGTATCTATTTTTGTAAGAACATCCTTCAACATTCTTATATATAGTAATCATTCCAAGGGGATCCAATATTTGTCAGCTTGGGAAGATATGGTCAACAGACCATGTTTGGCCAGGAAAGGTCTGTACCTTTCCCCTTTAGGCTTTTGAAAGCTGGCTAGGGCTTTGCCTGCATTCATACTGTTATTTTAGGCAATGTCAAATTGACAAACAGATTGACATAGCAAAATCAACTCAACAGAACCTGAAGGTGTTACTGCTTAGGAGCTTAGATAAAAAACTACACTCCCACCAAGCCCTCCTCACACTTGAGAATATAGATATCTGTGCAGTTTCTAAGATATGGTTTAAAGTGGCAAAGGGTACCTCGGATATGCAAGGTTTTAGTGCCTTCCACACTTTTAGACCAGTAGCTGTACAGACAAGGGCTAAAGGTGGAGGTGTCTTAATATACAACAGTAATAAGCATACCTCTACAGTGGTCAAACAGGATAACATGCTGGCGTTCCTTCATGTACAGAATACCACAGGAAAAAATCATGTATGATATCTTAGCCAGCTATAGGTCACCCTCCATATCCCAAAATCTCACATTGCGTATTTGGACCTACTGGAGACACTTACCATCAGACCTAACAGCCTGTTTACTGGGAAAATTTAATTACCTTTCTATAGTTTTTGAATCCTACACAGCCTCAAATCTAGAAACATAAAGATTCCTAGACTCCCTAAATATAAACACCCTTGACCAAAAAGTGAAGATACCCACTAGATGCTCCAACATACTAGGCCTCAAGCTCACAGATATTGGAGAATGTTCTACCCCTTCCAATATCTCATCCTTCCTGGTAAGGTCCAAGTATAAAGCTGTCTCCTTCAAACACAAAATAAACTCCATAATCCCATTAAACCAGAAATATTTAGGAACTATTCCAAGGCAAATTACCTGTTATAAAGTTATGTTCTGTCAAAATTCAATGCCCATCCAAAATTCAAGAACACACCAACCTATGTTGACATGTGCTCAGAAACTCTGCAACCATTTCAATGGCTACATAGAGGCTGTTGTACTTACCAAATGTAAGCCCAGGACTAGCCCCAGAAACATACTACCCTGGTGGCATCCAAAATTAAACCGGATATGCAACAGAAGATAAAAAAAGAAAATGTGGCAAAAATCAGGAAGTGTAATTCCCATAAAGATAAAAACTATCTCATCAAAGTAAATAGGCAACTAAGGGGAATAATTAGGACAAGCAAAGCCAACTTGGAGAATATGATATCCTTCCAGGTGAAAGATAAGCATAAGACATTCTACAGCTATATCAGAAACCTCAAGGGAAGCACACAGCAATGTGATGAACTGGTGGTAAATGGTGCCACATTCACTGACCCTGGTGATATATTGAACCTGCTAGCAGACAAATTTAGTTCCAACTTTACCCCCCTCTCACCCTCAACCATCCTGCCAATATTACCCTCAAACATAACCCCTGCAACTCTAACTAGGGAGCATGTACTGGCTGCACTCACTAAAGCCAAGAACACAGTCTCAATGGGTCCTATTAACGTCCAGGGATGTCTCTTGAATAGTCTAAAATATGATTTATCAGGACCCCTGGAATCATTATTTAACTGTAGTCTTAAAACAGGCTTTGTGTCACATGAATGGAGGGCTGTGATGGGCATTCCTCCTTTATAAGAGAGGACCTTCAATAGATTCTGGAAACTGCAAACCCATTAGTCTGACTAGTCTTATTTGCAAAGCCATAGAAAGAATCATCATGGAAATTATTAACAAGGACATAGGAGACCTCCAGAGATTAGATACATCCCAGTCTGTCTTTGCCAAAGGATAGTCATGCTTACTGAATCTGGTGCACTTCTTTGCAAAGGTCAATAAAGGTAATGGATGAGGAGAAAATACTGTATTCTGCCTACCAAGATCTGGCTAAGGCATTTCTTGCAATACTCCACTCAGGTATTGTCAGTGAATACACGGAACTATGTATACACCCCTTTATAACACATTGGATAACCAGTTGGCTCACTGATGGGACCCAGAAGGTTAGAATCAGTGAGGCCACCTCCACAAGGAGGACAGTCACCAGTGGAGTCCCCCACTGCTCAGTGCTAGGCCCACTCCTCTTTGGCATCTACATCTTGGATGTAAACTCCAGTGTCAAAGGCCTCTGGCTTACCAGATTTGCAGATGATTACTAATTGGCAGCAGACATTGAATCTCCCAAGATAAGAACACCCTTCTGGAAGGTGTAATACAGACAAACACTTGGTGCCAAAGGTGTGGCTTAAACTCAATATCAATAACCTTTTGGAAAGTCTGCCACCCCAGTTAACTATGCCATCAATGAAACACCCTTAAAATTTGATTCACTAGTCAGAAAGCTGGGAACTCATGTATGTAGCACCCTAGATTTCGACCAACATGTGTTCAAGGTAGTAAGAAAATCCTTCTGTGTTTCCAGCTTATAAGCAAGGGTATGGCATCTAGGTTCAGAGAGGTCATCATAACACTGTACTGTACTCTGCCCTCATCAGGCCAATCATAGAGTATAATGCCTCCTTCGGTACATGCTTGATGAGACACATGAAGCAACTGAAACATCCACAAAGGTTCCTTACAAAAATAATTTAGGGAGTAAACACAATGTCCTACACTGATTGCCTCAAAGCCCTGTCTCTTTACTCAGTATCATACAGACTTCTGAGAGGTGATCCTTGCCTGGCATACAAGGCATCCCTGAACTTTGTTTTGATTAATCTTATGCACATCCACAAAACAAAATAAAACCAACAGCATCAGAACTACTACATTAAAAGACCTAAATTTTGCTTGCACATTAATAGGACATGTTGGAAAGACAGATTTGTTTCTTACAGAATTCCCATTCTTTGGAACAGACTCCCCATCCATGTGAAGCAGAGTTCCTCCTTATCCCTATTTAGGTACAACTTGGGCCAATGGAGGGTAATTGGAAATTCACACCTGGTCATTCTCCTATGTCTCTGATGGATAGAGGCAGTCACTAAATCACACTACTATAAAGCAAATACAAATCAAATTTGTGGGTCACATTTGGGTTGCACAGCTAGGCATTTACAGGCCCTAATGGTCATTAGCTTAGTATACACATATGAACCTATGACCCTATATTGCACAGCTTATAAACAAAAAGATTGTGACTAGATCTAGGGATGCCATTGCCCCCCTTTACTCAGCTCTCATTAGGTTAATCATTGAATATAATACCCTGTTTGGCATATATCTGTCCAGACACATGCAACAACGGGAACATCCTCAGAGAAACCTCACTAAAAGGAAACAATGTCTAAGCAACATGTCCTAGATGGGCCTACTGAAAGCCCTGTCACTGTACTCAGTATCTTACAGACAGTGAAGACATGACCTGTGTCTGGCATAATAGGCATCGTGCAACCCATTACTGATGAATTTACTGCACATCACCAAGTCAAATAACATCAGCAATACTCAGTCTAGGGATCTAAACCTCTTCTGCAACATCAGTAGATAGGTTTGGAGGGAAAGGTATATTTCATGGAGGATACTGCTGCTCTGGAATATATAATTATCGACCAAGGGATGGGTAAGGCCAATCTGTAAACAAATGGGATAAGTTATTCTGAACACAAATATGAAAACTGGCTGGGTATAAAATGGCCAACAAGGGCAGCTATGCTAGTACTTACCTATGAAACTATTAATGTGAAACAATGCACATTTGAAAGGTTTACCTCATTAGGGTGTTCTGAGCAGATAGTATACATCACATTTGGCTGAAAAGGAATGTGTTTTGACAAGCAGATAAAACCGCAATGTGTTCATCATACGTAATTACATACTGCTCAGATAAGTTATATATTCTTTCATTCATGGACATTGTGGAAGTGTGAGAGAGATGTAATTGTTTCACACTATAGTGTATTGACCACATCAATAATGGATGAAAATCAGTATCAAACAGTGGAGTGACAACCAGGCATTCCTGAGTGTTCAGCTCAAGATCAACATAGTATAGGCAAAGAGAAAGAAATAGGGGGGGGTCCTCAATGAAAGACCAGCACTGGTACAGTTTTTAGTAGACACTAGAACAGAAGCTGACATTAAAAAAGGAATAATTAGTAGAGTATATAAAATATTGCACAATATAAGAATCACTCAGAGGAGGTTAGAAAGGATTGGGAAGAGAGACTGGATAAGCATTTCACAAAAAACAATGGGAGGATATATGTATATATAAATATGCAACAAAATCTAGAAGATTTAGGATTATTGCCTGGAAATGTATGCATAGATATTTCTATACCCCAAGCAGACTCCAAAGAATTTTCCCTCAGGCAGACAGCAAATATTGGAGGTGTGATGGGGAAGACAGAAGTAATTGAGAACATGTTTTCTGGGAGTGCAGTGAATTGGCAGATTTTAAGGATTTCCTTCAGGATGCACTGTCAGAGGTGCTGGGTGGGCAGATTGATTTGACGAGGGAGATGATTTTTCTGAGCTATGATACAGAATTGGTATTGCCTAGACATGGTAAGGCCTTGTTGTGTCGAATAATGGTGGCTGCCAAAAAAGCAATGGCTGGAAAATGGAAATCAAAATCTAAACTAACTACACTAGAAGTAGTGAATATGGTAACAGAGATAAAACAACTGGAACTGAGGTCTTTAGAAAAGGGTAGGAGCAAATTAAATAGGAAAAAATGGGAATTGTGGGAACAATACATACAATGGAGGAATACGGTTTAAAAGGCAGCAGGACTTAAATGAGCTATGTAATGTTTGACTGAAAAAAGATTGGGTAGATTATAAGTGCTGTATAATGTCTGCAACTGGGAGTGTGTCAGTATGGTTTGTGATGTAAAATGCTTGCTACTAAGATTGTATTCGTGTGATTTATTTTTATTTGTATAAATGTATGATTGCTTATGTACTAAGTGATGCTTTAATAAAGATGTTTCTTGTTAATATGAGCCAGGGATTGAATAATTTATGTAATATCGCTTAGGTTATATGATATATAGCAAGATATGTGAAGTAAAATGTTTATGTTAATTACAGTGTGATAGCCTTTATATGAATGGAAATTTGCCTATGTGACAAGTGATAATTCAATAAAGGTGTTTGAAAAAGACAACATATGCAAATCTCCATTAGTTGCTGTGTCACTGTGAATATGTTATAATGTGAGTACAATGAGCAATGTAAATACAAAACAAACATGTCAAAGATACGAAAGGACAATACTTAATACGACTCAACAAGTATGTGTGCAAAGGTCCCACACCATTGTACATCATTCGTGAGTGTAATTTGTTAGAGTGCAAACATAATTTACAAAGTGTAGTGTTTAGACAGCATCATAGTGCACTCATATATTGAGTACAGCAAGCTGTTAAAAGATATGCAAGTAATATAATCAACTGACATTATTTGTTTTGTGTCAAAACAGCTTCCATAAGTGCACTTCTGACAAGCTCACTTGCTCAGCTGATGGCAAATTATTACTGCTTGTGTAGTTATTTCCTGAGGTTTTGAAGTTAGAATGGGAAATACTAAAACAGTGGTCTACAGTGTTCCATACCAAGCTTCATTGATAATTCAATAAAGTTGTTTGAAAAAAAAGCTTCATACAAATAAGGAGTACACACATATTGACAGTTCCGGTTATAAGCCATTTCAGAAAAGATGTTTATCATGTTAATGCTTTCTGTGTCATGAGGATTGCAATAAAATATTCATTGTATGGCTAATACAAGTATATACGTGGGTCTATATCACTTAGTCAAAACGTTATTTTAGCAAATACCTATTTATCAAACCCTTTTGAGCAAAACCTCACGTCAACGAACTATTGTTTCAGCGAATTTTCACACAGGTAATAACACTAGTAGGCCAGCTACCAACCAGAGGAAAAAAAATACAAAATCTTAAACAAAGCTGTGTAGGGGCAAAGCCCCCATACCCCCCACTGTGGGCGGCTGTGCAATCTACACCTCCCCTAACTAAATATACCAACTCCAAGATCGTACTACAGTGGGGAAAAGGGCATACTCCTGATGATGGCCAACTAGTTTCTTTCCCTGTGTGAAAGTTCACTGAAACAATCATTCGTTGAAGTGAGCTTTCACTCAAAAGAGTTTGATAAATAGTTATTCACTAAAATGACAGTTTGACTAAGTGAAGCAGACCCATATACTTATACCGACCTCATATTTGCTGACTGCCTACATGTTTACTGTCCTATATGGTTTAAGATGAAATCTTCTGATACCTTGTATGTAGCATGGTTTTGGAATTATTAATGCAAATATTAACTAGCAATATTTGACACCTAGAGGCGTCAGTAGGAGGCAACTGGATAAATGCTGGATGCACTCTCTGCTGTAATGATTTAAGGCAAGTCATAGTATAGTGTTTCTAATGCAATTTTATTTGTTTCTATCACAACATTAAATACTAAAGTCATTACATGATGACATACCTCTACATGTCAGACTTCCAGTACTTTAGAAAATACATGATATGCAAACAATTTAATCCTACCATCTTCTGTCTGCCTAGGAAAAATATTTTTTTAAATTGTGCTTTCTGTTGTTTAATTGCCACCCCATAAATCCTTCACTTGACCAGATGTTTTGCACTTATTCCTGAGAAGGTGTGAGAAGGTTTGGGATGATTGTGAACCACATAAAGAAATCAACAGGGTACTTACTGTTGGTATAATAACATATGTATCCATATTTTAACAAGGCAGAATAGAATTTAATGACAAATAATGAGATTCATAATTTTATAGGTTCATAGGTTCATGGAGGTATAGTAAGTTAACGACCACTGGGTTCTTTATAAGCCTAGCCATTTAGACCTGATGCTGGATAAAAACACCTGCCAATCTGCATTGACAGTCAGGTGAATGTCACATTGAAGGGACAATGAAAACAGTAGGAAGCAAGTGACTTTGTGTGCAGCATAATTCACAACAGTACTGACAACAGAAGCATCCCATATGTTATACATTCACCTCTGCAGCCTGTTCAACATATGATAATAACTGCCTCCTCCTAGTGCTGTCAGTCTTTCTTTCTATAGCACAGCAAGGCTAAGCACAGAAACAGGAGGAGCAGTGGATTAATGAGCTGTCATTTAATGTCAGTTACTGTTGTTACTCAATGCCAGACACCACACAAATACTGAAGACAAAGAGTGATGAAACAGAAAGGGGAGCGAAATAGGGACAGAGGGCGAGAAATCTGAAAACATTTTTATTTATGGGCCACTTCTGGCCATCTTTGTGGTATGTCACTCTTAGGTACGTTATCATAATGATTCTGTCAGGCTGTGTATAAAAAGTGTTTCCAATAAAGAGCAGGCAGGTATACAATACTAGAGCCATGATTAAGACATAAGCAGAATAATGGTGGATTAATAACATATGTCGCCAACACTTACACCACATGCATGCATAATAATATTATATAAAAAGAAAAACATTAAATAATGTTTGTCATACTTCTGGTTTCAAACCCTTGACACTTTGCATAAAACAGTCTACAGATCTGAGTATTATATGGCCAGACCACCTCAAAACACATACAGTAAATATCACACATTTCAAGGGACTGTGACAAAGGACTGATGCAAGGGAGAATGTGGGCATTAGACCTCATCATGACGAACTCAGTATTCTGTTTACGCAGTGTTAATGCTAACTAATTTGTTTCAGTAAGCGAGATAAGGTGTAGTGATTTTAATATGATTGGAGATCTAATACTGACAAGTCTGCATGTGCTGGACTTTGAGGTGTTATGCTATTGTTCTTATTTAGAAGCAATTATTTATTACTGTAAAACAATTTCCTTTGCATTGATTTGCATGATCTCAGTAAACCATGTTGAGAAAGGAACCATATTTACCTTTACATTAAATAATGCCCTACACGCCTTATGGTGACACTTGTGATGATTCATACTTTATACCAATAAATATGATAACTTTACACATCTACAAATGTACTTTAAATTAACTATGATCATTGGTATGCTTAACACACTTCACACAAGGACTATAGTTTACATATTTTGATTTTACTAAAGCTGTTCTAGTCTTTGGGCTTTCTTAATTGGGAAAATGTGTCCACAAATGGCTTGGCTTGGCTTAAAAATACTCTAGAGCCATTAATCTAAGAACCTGCTATGATCCTATTCATTACACAGTCGTGTTGCAAATTTCAGTTAGAAACTAATAGAAGCACTTCATGTTTGATTACTAATAAAAAGCCACTGAAAACACTTTATTCTTCCACCTCAGTAAAAAAAAAATCTGTAATGTGGATTTGAACCCTGCACTACTTCTGCTGTTACTTGAAACTTACTGCATTAATATTTTGAGTTACAGAGAAAGTTACCTAGCAGATTATTTTCTGCATTCAGTAACGTCCAGATTGATCACTAAAATACATTGGGTTCTGTCTTATTTGCACTACTGATGGTTATGTCTTTATACATGCCAAATAAAATGTTGACTTTTTGCCATGAGAAATTAACTGTTGTTCACTAATAGTCACCACTAACAATTAAGGGTGTGCAATGCTAAGCATCCTGCAAAGGCAGATGCTAAAAAAAAAAAAAACATGAGCAGTCTGCTGATTTATCCATGGAGTGGCATTTTTTAAATATTTAAACACCTATGGAATTAACTTGTGGCATTCACTATTGTAGCAGTGTTTGTAACATGCTAACTTGCATTTCTGTTACACATAGTCATTCTTTAATGTTATTGAGGAAGGGGACACAGGAGATTATATAAGGTCAGTTTCTACACAACATATACAAATAAAATGTGCACGTGTTTTAGGGAGATATCTTATTTTCATGATTACTTGTTCTGACATATTTACAATTGTGACTAAAGAGCTATACTTCACAATTCATCATTTTACTGATGTTACTTCCTCGTGCTTTAGTCCATGGCATATTTCTTATATCATATACATAAAAATATGTTTTTACTATAATCAATAGTCAGAAGGCTGTAGGAGACATATATCAAAACCATCCCATTTATCATCCATTATACACACTTCTGTTGTTACAACCCAAACAATTAAAATTACAATGCTACTTCAGGTTCCAAGACGCAAACATGTCTTTATCTGTGAATATTAACTTCATAATATTCAAAGGTGGAATCAAACCCTGCATTATTCATGCTGTTATTTATATCTTACTGCATTAACACATTGATCCACAGAAAAAGTTATGTAACAGTTGTCTTTTTAAAATCCAGTACTGTCCAAAGTGCTGACAGAAGTGCAATGGCACCATTCTTATTTTTACTACTGATGGATTTCTAAATTAAATTTTTGAGATTTTGCCTTGTTAAGTGAACTATCATTCACTGCCAGTGACCAGTTGCAATCACCAATGTGCCAGTGTCATGCAAAGGATGAAGGCAAAAAAATTAAAATTTACTTTGTGTGATGATTTCTCAACTCATTCTTATACCATTAAAATGTTGACACTACAAATCCCTACTTTCACACACATCACCTTCTCTAGATTTGTGAAACCATGGCATTACCATACAAGATTGACAAGATTAACAGTGCTTGCCACATCAACATAGACATTATGACGTAGAAAAAGTTTAACTCATATTCCCAGTTTTGTAATTTGAACATTTTATATTTAGGGAGTAATATCCCCTTGTTCTCACACTTGTCCTTTACCCTTTCACAGTAGCAGTCTGGATGAATAAGATATTTGCACAAGTTATGCTACTGAAGCATGTCACCGATCATGCAAATATTATGCAATACACGAGTGTGCTCTTCCCCATCCTTTGTGCCCATCCTCATCCTTTGTGCCCATTAATAAGTTTGATACATTTGTAATATGATTGCATTATACTTTGCATTAAGTTTGAACTACTCCAGTTTATGTTTAAGTTGTATATGCTAGATATGACTTACAGATACATTTCACTCAGAGGCACAGTTACTTCTTAACCATATTTTCATAATGGTGGTATAAATGTTATCTCCTAAATTCAGTCAATATAATAATCTTTGCTGTAAGCATATTCTTGCTGACACTCACTATGTAAGTTTACATCCAAGCAGCAGGCATGCTAAACACTTAGTTGTGCAGTATTGCTATTCAGTCACACTTGAAAGCCATTGTCTAAACAGAGTTCTAAATAGTCATTGTTGTACTGCTAGGGCTTGTGCATGGCATCTTGTGGTCCTCATACCATATTTACCTGCCCAGCACATCAAACAGATGTGGTCATTCAGTAATGATAATGAGCTGACACTTGATTTACACACTCAAATGTGCCCAATGGTATTAATCTGCATGATATAAGTACAACCTGGGCTAATGAACTTCTATTACAGTTGGAGTCACCAACTGTTTTTAAACACAAGATACAGCTCTTTAATGGGGTTAAAGTGCAGTTGCAATCTTTTTGGGTACTTTTATTACTACACCTGTCACGTTGTGTTATGTTCTTTACAAGTACTACTTACAGTTATGATTTTACTATGTTTTCCTAGAAAATTTAAACTGATGTCAGCACTTTGCCCATTTGTGTCAGTATACAATGGATAACCCTTGTATTGTGATGGTCCTCAACTTATATTACATGGGTTTATGGAAAATACTTCTCTGAGGATGTGAACACATTTGTAATTTAAGAGAAGTAATAATGTGAAAGCGACATTTCAGAAAATGTTCTAAGGTAAGTTTGTTGTATATGCCTGACGTAAGCACCTCTTATCCCACTTGAAGGGTTTTGCGCTTGTCATTTGTGACTGCTGCTTTGGAGGGTGAATGCTTTGTTTTTGGGGTACCTTTGATTTTTATTACATAAATGAGTGCTGTCTGCAATTTGCAATGTTCTTTTTGTATGCAAGGTTTAATACCTGCTATTATGATTTGACTTGTATTAAATACAAAAGTAGTGTGTTCTGCTGACCTGTCCTTTGGACTGTTATAAGACATCTGACTATACAATGTTATTTTATTTTAAAAGAGTCATTTGCCTCACTTGTTATATATTCTGGACATTAACACATTTCTTCCCCCTTATTTTTTTATTGCCAAGTTGGGGGGGGGGCAGGTTATTTTACAGTTTTGTGTTAGATGCGTATATTCCTACCATCACTTATTTCCACATTTTTAACGATGATACCTGCATAATTGCATATTTATTTTTTGCCCTGTATAAATAATTTTGTAAGCACACAACCCCTGTTGATTTGTCTGATAGCTCTTTATTTTTTTACTTCAGTACAGGGATATGGCACCTAACAAATCTGGGCCTAAAACTGTAGCTAATCCCTTCTGTGTCCATGGTTGGTGGCTGGTTATCAATGACGTGAATGCTGTGGCTGTTCATGGCCATTATTGCCAGACAATCAGACTCTGGGCCAGTGACATGATCACCAAGGCCAAAAAGATAGCCAGGGCCATTGTACAAGAATGGGAGCTACTGGGGTGGTCCTGCTACTGAACCCTCTCTGAATAATATGGAGGACTTCTTGTTGACTAAACGGGATCCAGGCAGTGCAAAGGAGTTACTCTGGGCATGGGTAGAAAGATAGAAGACATCCAAAGGATATCTACTGCTCATGCTCCAGGTATGCCATTCATATGTAGAATATATATATATATATATATATATATATATATATATATAGAGAGAGAGAGAGAGAGAGAGAAAGAGATATATGCATGCATGTATCTTTATCTATATATATTGATATAAAGAACAGTGATATTTTTAGAGTGCAAACAGTTGCCTTTCATGTATCATCTTCTCTTTAATGCTTATCATCTGTCTTTCCATCTCTGTGTTGTTTCTCTAAGCACATCTGGTATTGAGGTTTCCCGACCAACTGCAAATGGTATGGGCCTAACCTGTATTTGTAGTCTTTCTTATATTGATCTTTAAATCTACCTTACTGAAATGTTTACTTGCACATGCATCTAGTATTGCTTTATTGATGGTTATATAGGATAAGTCTGATCAGTTTTTTCTTGCATTTCTTTTTTAGTTGTGTTTTATTGCTATAATCACAGGTGAGCCTGCCAGTGGCACTGTGGAGCTCCTACCCACCCGATGTTGCAGTATTGGTAACCTTTGATGATGATGGCAGTAATGAAGAGGTACAGTCTGGGTTGGCAGAGAGAATGTGTGACACTGAGACTTGTGGCTTCTACATCCCTCCCCAATGTTTGCACATAGTCAGTATGCCTACACATACCCATGACGTGGAGTCTTCTGTGATAGTTTGATGGTGACACCATTGATCAGAATTGTGTGGTTGTCTCAGTTGCAGAGCTCGCTGAGTCTACCCATAGCCATTTTGTGGGTGAAATACCATACAGTACTGTCGGTTCAAGTGCTTAGAGGAGGTATGCTTTCTGCCCTCCCCCAGGCATTTGTGTGTCAGTAGGTGCCACCCAATGTATGTGTAGGTCCATCAGGGAGGCACATGCAAATTCCACCGTGGTCTCAGAAGAGATGGTCAGAGTACTGTACATTATGCATTTTGAAGTGTGAAACTGCCTGAATCATGTGTGTGAGTCTGTGGATTGGATAAATGACTCACTGGATCATGCAGTGTCTGTTATGGAATGTCTGCTTGGGAAGATCAGCATCCATATTGCTGAATAACTGCTACATTGTTGGGTGTTAGCCAATGTTGGCCATGCCAGATCCTGCTCCTGTAGTGGTACTACTTCCACTGCTCTGTTAATGACTGAGGTGTCCATACTCAGACATGGTAGACCACATGGTTGTGGTTTTGTACATAGTCATGATGAGAGCTCATTTAGCAGACATATGTCATTTTAGGTAGCACCCCGGTGTTTAGTCAGGGTTATGGAACTGGCAGTGCAACTCCTGGCAGAGGTAGTTCACGTGGTTGGGAACTACAGTGGGAAATTAAATCATTTAACATGTATGGCTCACATCTGTCCAGGATGCCAGGGCCTAGCCTTAGCACAACTGCTTTGGCTGAGTTTCTGCAGACCCTCACACAGTGCACATTATGCTGCGCATGCTACACATACATAAATCATTGATATCAACATCTTTAAATCTGATGTTACTGGCCCTGCCAATGCATACTTGCTAATAACCTAATTACTCATATGCACATACACACAGCACCTTTACTGTGTCAGGCTTGCCTTCTTGTAACCCCGTCAACCCTGTGCAAGTGATGATAACTATGCCATCCCCTTTGCACATTTCTTTTTGACTTAGGGTTACCTATGTCTGATGTGTAGAATGGATACATAATGCTTGATTAGTCAGGTGCCTGCTTTCATCAAAAGTATTATCCTGAATTGCACATTTTTGACATTCTGCACAAGTTGAACAGAGTGTTATTTAGGCTGTGCTTCTAATTTGTAGTTATAGTAGTGTTAGTAGTAATACAGTCCAAGTAATTATGATTTACTGCATGCTCAGCACCTTGTACATATGGTTCTGAGGTTACCTTTGGGCTGTCTAACTTGGGCAACTTTTATGCCTGATTCACAATAGTGAGCAGGCCAAGGATATCTGTTTGTTCAATAGATATTTGTTGTACTCTGTTGGATGTTGTATTCCTAAATTGTCTCTTACGCAGTTATGACATATTTTCTATTTATTATGGATGTGTAAGCATTCTTTATCATGTACCAAGCTGGATGATAGTGAAATTTGACTTAACATTGTGAGGGCTGGTTGACATGGACCTGTTTGGCTTTATGCACAGGCTGTATACATGTGCTGTGAAAAGTCATTTTTATATACCTTTAAATAGCTTACTTGTTTTAGAATTATATGCTGCATATATATCACTCATGAGTTATAGCTGACATTCCTGTAGAGTTGAGTCATGTTTCATCATACTGAAGTAAAGTACATGCATATGAAGGCAATTTTTTAACCTCTTCCTTTAGGTTTATCACTTACATTTGTGAATAGTCGATGCAAGTTTTCTTTCTCTTCTGGAAGCCATTACATGGGTAAGTAATTTGCATGCATCACTGTCACTGTGTCCATTTGCTTAATGCCTTACATTTTCATGTAGGTAGTGAGTATGTATGCTTTCTCTGCCTCTTAATCAGGGCTGTAGCATACTGTACACACCTCCATCAGCCAGGATCTTCCCCATCTTCTCCATATAAATCATCATCTGTGTCTGTTGGCCCTCCTGGCCCTTCCCATGATGCTGGAAAATACAGTACTTGGCCTTGTTCTGTCTGTTGCATGTGTTTCCTAACCTTGATGTTATGTAACATGGCACAGACTGTTAGCACTTTGGCAGTTAGCTAGTTCATACTATAGGGTGCCTCTAGATGTATCTAGACATCAGAAACATGACTTGAACAAGTGAAAAATATGCTCTATAATATTTAAAGTTTGTGCATGTGCATTGTAACCTTGCTCAGTGAGTTGCATGGTTTTCTCATGGGTATCATAAGGTAAAGTTACAGTGCATAACCTGCATTACCCACTAAATGCCCTTGTGGAAAGTCACTTCTGAAAAACCTTAGACACAGCACACAGGTGTGCCATGTGTGGGAGTCATGGAAACTACCAGGGTTACCTGCACACACACACACTGTAGATTATCTCTTGAGTATTACATACCAACTGATAGTTAATAGAGTGATAGTCTTTTCTGTCAATGCACCTCCTTTCCTGTTCACCAGGTGAGGCTTTTATTTCTATGTCTGTGCAGCCTATGGTCCCTAGAATCTCAGGGAAATGAGCTATGGAATAGAAATGCAGTATGGTGATATCTCTCTCCTCTGGGATACATGGAAACCAGATACATTCTTTTACATACAGCAGCATTGCATTGAAGAATTGATGCAAACTTCTTGAGGATGAGGCCTGCGGCACCCCTATTATGTCCTCCGGGGGTCTCTGAAACATAACAGAAGCTAGTATACATAATGTACACATACCTTGGTTTCCAGTGGGATAGGGTTTTCTCAGTTTCCCCATAGCCTCAAGTGAGGGTGGCAGATGTTGACTATTTGTTCTAAGGTATCCTCGTCCACCTTGTAGTGCTCTATTATTTCTATATCATAAAGTCCATGATAGGTCAAATGTAGTCTGAACAGTCATCTTCTTGTAGGCCAAGGTCTGGCAGCAGCAGCAGCATTTGTGTTGCAAATTACTTACCCATGTAATGGCTTCCAGAAGAGAAAGCAAATTAATTTGAGCCTGATGCACATACTCATTAATGACAAATATTGAAGAAACACTGGAGTTTGAACCTTAAAATGATCCTGGCTCACTCTATGGCACCAACATCTAGTTGCATGTTTCTTATCCTCTTTTAGTACCTGCTTCAAGGTTCTGCTTCAAAAACATGACATTTAAGAATGCTGAGTCTCATAAGCTCGGTATCACATGCTTGAATACACCTACTATAGTGAAATACCTTATGGTGAGTACACTTTCTATAGTGAAACACCTTATATAGAGGTACAATAGAGAGCATCCTCACCTGCAGCTTCACAGTGTGGTTTGGAAACTGCACAGTTACAGAAAGTAAGCTGCTACAAAGAGTGGTGAGGGTTACAGAGAAGGCAACAGGTTCCACTCTTCCATTGATACGTTTATTCTGCAAGAAGCATCTGACAGGTCACTAAAATAGCACAGGACAATATGCACCCTGTGCATGGACAGTTTAAGCATCTGGTATCAGGCAGCAAATATCTCAGCATCCACTGCAGGACTACAAGATTCAGTAATAGTTTCTACCCTACAGTGATCAGACTTCTGAACTTTTGCACTAATCCCAGGGATCTGAACACATAAGTCAGTTTTTATTTATTTGTGCAATATATACTTACATATATTCCAAGTAAGTGCAATATTTATTTATTTCCTTAGTCAGTATTATTTAAGTCACTCAAGTGCAATATTAGACAAATAACTTCGGCATTTCAATCTGTAGTGTGTTTTGTTTTACTTTAAATAGGGTAGTTAACTTAACTCAGGGGAAGGTATTCTTTTCGTATATGAGTGTTGGGAAATGTATCTGCTCTTTCTTCCGTGTACTGGGAGTAGTATTATATATGTTAGCATATTCCTCTACTTCTATGTGTTGTTTCACTTTCCTTTGTAATTTCAAGAACTGAGTTGATGGACAAAATTTCATTTAGGCAACATGTGTGTAGTTCTAAATGACAATAAAGTTTACTCTGACTTTGACTTTGGAGTTCTTTAATGTCAAAAAGGAAAGAAAGACATAACACTTTGTATTGTACAGGGAGGCAGGCCCCCCATGCTCAGCCATATTCCCTGCTAATTATATATACCAACTCCAAGATCGCACTACATATTTTTATTTATTTATTTATTTTATTTTACATTTGTTTACCGGGATATTCCGAATGGATACATGTCCATTTTCAGTGGAGGCCTGAGGAGAAAAGCTCCAAAAAGACATTCAACAAATTTTTACATTTTTACAGTTTGAAACACAAAATAAAACACAAATAAAAGGATTTTTACACAGATGTAAACAAACACAAAAACAGATAAACAAATTATTACATTTTTACTGAGATGGAAAATTCTAGACAATGTTTTTAAAAATGATAGGGTATTGAATGCCTAGTAGGCTAACCTGGTAGTAGATCCAGGGAGATCACAGGGTTTATAAATTAATAAACAATAAAGTGTAGGCAGAAGTCCTCCATGTGCACACGAGTGATGGTTAGAGTTAGTCTGGATTAGGACGAGGACATAGCCATATATATGGGAACAAGGCACATTCCCCAGTCTCTACTGGACTGTGATCTCTGCAAACACTGACATCCCACCCAAACAAACATTCACTGCTTCAGAACATCGAGCATATAGTCTTGAGCTAATGAAACAAAGTACTGGAATGTCCAGCTTTTTAGGAAAAATGTGGGGGGTGCCTAAAAAGAATTAAAACTCTGTTATCCAGGCTGTAAATAAACTGAAGGTTGTAATGAATGACAGAGCCCTGTCTTGTGTGAGTAAGACCACTGTGTGAGGAAGCAAGAGATAGTTGCCCTTGGCCATTTCCAATAGAAGGGAGAACTGCTGTTGTCTAGGCCAAAACGGAGTTACCAGTACTATATATTTGCAGAATCCCTTTGAATCATTAACAGAACTCTGGTTATTGGGGAAAGGGTGGAAATACATACAGGAACAATCAATCAATCAAAATGAAAAGGCTTCTGTTTTCCAGGCCTTTCTGCAAAGAGTTAGTGGCAGAACTTTTTTAAGTTTCTATTGTGAATGGAGGAAATGAGATGTACTTGAAGAGTTCCCAAGAGGTGGATGATTTCTTGGAAGGCTCCTAGCTTAAACCTTCATTCATGGAGGTATGCCCTGGTCTGTTTAGACTGCCAGACTGAGGGATAACTGATTCGCAAAATAGTGAATTTCCCTTTTTCTAAACTTAGCACCAGAAACTGAAGGGATAGAGGATGCTAGTGTTAGGTCCAGACGGATTTGAGTTTGTCTGGCTAGAGGAATCATAAGAATTGTAGAGGCCCTGGATTCAAATATCCAGAATCAGTCAATGGCTGTTGTGAGAGTTTGGTTTGAAACTGTCAGAAACTGTTCCTTGAAGAAGTCCATTTGGTCCTAAAGAAGAAAAGTGATCATGACAGGTTTATCTTGTTATCATAATAGCTTATCTTGATAACCCAGGTTGAGAAAAAGGTTGTTGACAAAATAAAAGATTCTTGACATCTTAGAAATGAGCTTGAAAAAATAGTCTAAATAAGAAAAATATGAGTGCCTTGTAACCTGTAATAAGCTATTACACGAGCTACACACTTTATAAACACTCTTGGAGCTGTTAGAAACCCAAATGGTGATGCAGAAAACTGAAAATGTAAACTAGACACAGAAAATGTTAAAGAGCATCTGAAGTCTTTGAGAACTGGAATGCAATGATAGGCATATTTTAAGTCTAGAGTTACTAGAAAATTAAAGGACTAATGAGAAGTGACAGAAACTGTAGAGAAAACACTTTGAATGTTGAACTTTTGATGTGCAGATTTAGAAATTGATGATTTAGCATGTCTCCAAGTGCCTTCTTAATTTGGCACCAAAAAAAGTCTTGAGTAAAATCCTTTTCTGTCTGAAGTCTGAGGATAGTTTCTGTCACACCTTGAGACTGTATTTGATTCGGACTATGAGGATACAGGGAAATGTGACTGCTTTGATGTGAAGGAATCACTGAATTAAGGGCAGAGTGTTTCACTGCCATTTGTAACCTTTCAGAATAATTCTTAAGAACTGGGTGTCTGAAGTAATCTGGGTCCACAGAGGGAAGTGAAGATATAGGTTTGATAAAGTTTTAAAATGTTTCCAGGTTGAGGAAAGGAAGAGAAGAAAACTGAAAGTTGTCATAGTCAATCTGCCTTTTTTCCATGGTCCCTGTTCATGGGAAGACCATTCTTTCTTTTTGGAGCCTCCCTGCTACAGGTTCTTGATGGTCTGTTTACCTGTCATTTGTCAGGATTGTTTGAAAATTTTCTTAAAAAAGAAACCTGGGTTAGAAAGACAGTTTAATTTCAGGATAGAGTAATTAAGCATCTGAGAAACTCCATGGATTTACTTTCCACTTTCAACCAACATCTTGATGATCTCATTAGAAGTGCAGAAAAATGTTCAAATAACACTTATCTGCCCAGATGTGCACTAGAAAGTTCTACTTTAACATCCTCACGAAATTTTGTGTGTGCGCTCAAGCAAACTACTCATAACAGACCCTTGACCGCTGTTCTAGAAACAACATCAGATGTGTCATAAGAACACTGAGGAGAATGTTTGGTAACCTGAGACACTGAGGAAAGTAAGGAATTTAAAAGTGATTTAGGGTCATATCAAGGAAGATCCACAACAATTTTTTTCATTTTGTCAAAAGAAGTTAGAAGAAACTTTGAACAATACACTTGGCAATCTACTTTTCAGAAGGCCAAGGCCAAATAAGTGCATGCCTTCTACCTAAACTTTAGAAGCCTTATGATATTCAGAAAATGCAGATTTAGAAAGGGAAAAAATACTGCAGAAACTGCTCTAGTATTTCTAAAGAGAAATTTGTGAGACTGAGCAACTTTATCAAATTACCTAGTGATCAGTGGCAAGCGGTCACTGGTAGACTGGCACGACAACTGTTGACTGTGTTGAAAACATCCTCTACAGCTGATAAAACTGGTTGAGGAGACTACACTTGCAACAAATCATACTATATTTGCTAGATCTCAGACATTCCTTTTTGCTCCCACTTAAATAAATCCTTTATTCTGCCAATGATGTCAAGCCTACTTTTTAGACTTCAGACTCTGAATCAGAATCTGGATGGGGGACTTTTCCTTTTAGATTCCTGATAGGATTCAGATTGTAATGACTGAAAGCCTTTAAATAAGCCTTTGGTAAAGGCAAACCATTCTTCCTTCACTTCTTTAGTTTCTATTCCTTCCCTGGAAATTTCTATGGAAAAGGAGAGCTGTGATGTATGGTCATGCCCCCCCAGGAGTTTGATTGCTCAGTAATGTCTATCCCATCCTCCATTCCCGGGAAGAGTGGTTCTACCCTGCTGGAAGGAAACATATGAGCAATTGTAGAGGACTTGTATATCCCTTGGCTTTTAGGGGATTCACAAGAAGCAATATCAGAGTAGTCAAGAGAAGGTAACAGATGATCTGAAGCTTCCAAAATGGCTGCAGTGGAATCACCTTCCAAAGACCAATGCAAAGAGTAAGCCAGAATGGAAAACACAGCCTGCATGAATGCATTTCTCTTCTTGGGAATTAGTGGGAGAAATTCTGAGGAGCCTGAACCGTGCTTTATTACTCAGTAGGTATGCACCTTCAACTGTTTTATTTAATAGAATAGGAAGGAGTAGTGCCTGCATCTAAGAATTTAGAATTTTAGGATGAATGAGTCGTCAGATTGAATAAAATGAATGTCGTTTTTCTAATCTGAGCAAAACAGTTAAAATGTGTGCTAATCTTTACAGGGAATCTGGCAACTGCACCAGATACTTCTCCTTTTTCTTAGTCATGAATTCAGAGAAAAATAGAAACACTTTTCTCACAAGAATGGAAGTAAGTCCCCATTGCAGTAATTATCTGTCTGCATGACAAAAACTAGCTCACTGGTGAACCTGAGAAGTTGCAGGAGAAACTGAGACATGACAGTTGTTTCACCAGCAAGAAAATTCAGATTTTTGCTGCTAATATGTATGTTTTTATCCTGGCTCACACTTGAGCTGTAAGGGTTGTATAGTACTGTCGAAGGTGGCATATAGCTTTTAAAGCTGACTGGAAGTCTGGTCCTTGGCAGGATACATCCCATATGGCAATACTGATCTAATGATGAACATCTAAAAGTGATCTAGGAAAATGCAGCTTGAAAGGTATAATGGTCCTAGTTATAATAATATCAGGGTCTATGTCACATAATCGAGCTTCCAAAATGTCAAATACCACAAGTTCGAACTTGGAAGATCGAAATGTGATAACATTGAAACATCAGAACAGTGAATTTATTCCCAGGGAAAAAATTTGGTCTTCTGAAAAACACGCACACAACACAAGCACACCAGAAACCTTATAAACCTAGACTAAACCTTACATGCACAACTATCTATGCACTAACTTTAATCCAAACCCTAACCCTAATGTCTGTCACTATCGCACACTTAACTTACCTGCACCCTAACACTAAAGTCCGTCACTATTGCACACTTACCTTACCTTACCTGCACACTAACTCTAAAGTCCGTCACTATCGCACACTTACCTTACCCACACCCTAACCCCAACATCCATCACAATCACACACTTACCTTAACCCATTCCGTAACTTTTGCACCACAGTGGAGAAAATGTCAAAGCTGCAGAAACGGCCAACGAAATTCTTTCCCTTGGAAAGAATTCAGACTTCTGCGGCTTTGACATTTTCAACTTTTGAACTTCTAAGTTCGAACTTCTGGTGTTCGACCTTCTGGAAGTTCAATTACATGATAGGAACCCTAATATCAGTGTAATATATGAAAAAAACATTTTAAAATAAAAGTATATGTCGCCCATCCTATTGAGTGTGAAAATCTGCAAAACAAGTTTAAAAAGTTCTTCTGAGATGATGAAGTCAAAGAAGTATGCTACTGCAACTAGACTTGCTGAGTTTTTGGTTTAGTCACACCTGGGAATTCAATAAACTCAGTGTAGGCTCCAGGCTCCACATCAGCATACAATGCTATTAATGAGATGCTGTGCACCTAAGCTAGGTTTCATGGCTCACAGGAGTGCTGCTGGCCCCAAAACCGTTTAAGTGAATGCAAATAGCAATTCTGTGTAAGGCATAGCCGGAAATGCCACAATGATCAGCAGGGCTTTACAAATAGCTGTCATTCTGTTAATGCAATACATTTGCACAGATACCAACTTAATGATACGACAAATAACTAGTAATAGGGATATATCTGACATAGATGTCACATAGGAATGTATTAGAATGTAACAGTCTCAACCTCTTAGAGTGAGAAATCTGGACAAACCATAAAATTGGGCGGACAAAAGGCCAGAAATAAGGACAGATGTTTAATATTGCACTTCCAGACTTAGGAAGTAGAATATATTGGCTGTACATTAGAATCAACCTTCTGAGGAGCATGAAGTTTCAACCTCAAATGTCAGTCATCAGTTACTGACTGCACTTTGCAATGACATGCCAGTGATTTTCTGGGAAAAATGTTATCAGGAAAAGATAACAAATATGAGACAAAAAACTGGACATTCTACACAGATCAGGACAACAGAAAGGTATGTAGTCAAATGTATGTGGTATTCAGTCACATCAGTCCACCAGAGATCATCCCAGTGATATGGCAGAAAGCACATATTTGTTAAAAGAAAACATATGCATATCCTGGGAATATCTGGACAACTGAGAGTTATGAATGTGAAATATATGGTCCAAACACAGTATAGGACAGTGTACCTATAGTGCAGAGTATTGTAAGAGCCCATTCCTAGCATTCTGTATGGAAACTGTGTTAATGATCTGTAATAGGACATGGGACTGCCATGTAAAATGATCACTCAAGGGAAGTGCGTGACATGGGACTGCCATGTAAAATGATCACTCAAGGGAAGTGCGTGACATGGGACTGCCATGTAAAATAATCACTCAAGGGAAGTGCGTGACATGGGACTGCCATGTAAAATGATCACTCAAGGGAAGTGCGTGTATTAAATAGGGACACACAGATGAACTGTAGGAATGAACAAAGGGAAGGAGTACAGGTGAAGCTCCCTCATGTACAGTAGAGGAGGGTACGTCAATGGAAGATGGTTTTAGAAGCAACACCAAGCACATATCTATATGGTACTGTATGGACTGTACAGTGAAAATGTGTTGTCTCTTTCTGCCATGCAAGGTGACATAACAAGAGGGAGGATGTGTGTGTGAGATACGCATCCTTACATGAATAATGCAGAGAACATTTATCAGGGATCTGACATACAATTGGGGTAGGGTGCATATTGGGAAACTGTGCAACCTGATATATCTGAATATGAGCACCAGAGGTCTCCAGCAAGGTGGTTACATTACAAGAACCAACCACAATCATGGACAATATCAGAATAATACCACCACTAATCCCATGCCTCTGAAATAGCATATGTGATGCGGACTGATAGATGAGTCTGCGCATACAAACTTGGAAACTATTATGACACATCCACATTATGAGGGTAACCACGCAGACTGCCCTGGTACTGTAATATCTGCAGGAGGTGTTAGGAGGGACACTGCTATACCTGTATGCAACAGTATGAACAATACAGGCTAGTTGCCTTGTGTGCATGTCATATATCTATGGCACAATCCACAATGTTACAAATGATATGCATCCCATTAATGTTGTCAAACACCTATGTATGCACTGTGTGCATAAGCTGAAGAGGTAGCACACATGCATCTGGTGTAACAACTTGATTGGTGTTCCACACCATCAGACAGTCATGCATATTCCACAGAAAAATACCAATAATCTGTGTGATAACCATACCTCTCAACTGTCCAGATTTTTGCAGAATGTCCAGATTTTAGCCTCAAAATATTTGCCCTGTTACTTATTAAATTATTACATTTGTGATTTTCTGACAAATCACTGGGGTGATCTGAGGAATTAAATTACGGAATAATGATAAGCATTTCAATTTCAGATTTCATATCCTTTACAAAATTTATTTTCATACAAACTCTGTTATTCTAGCTACTTTATATGTTTATATGAACAATATGTAAAATCTGTCCCTATTTTTGGGCCTTTGTCCCCCCATTATGTCAGGCTTTGTTCATACTTCTTGGGCTAAAAAGCTGAGAGGTATGGTGACAACGGTTCCCATTCAGAAGCCTGAAACACTATAAGCCTGAAAATCAAAATCCTGAAACCAAAAGCCTGAAAATTCAGAATCCTGAAAACTCAAAATCCTGAAAACTCAAAATCCTGAAAGCCCAAAATCCTGAAACTCAAAATTCTGAAAACACAAAATAGACATACTGATGTCATTGTGGCTTTGCTATTGTTAGCCCTGTGGTGTTAGGTCATGCGTTGGGTTCAGGTAAGTGTGCGGTTGGTTTTATGTTAGGGTTAGGGGCGGTTTAAGTGAGTTAGGGTTAGGACGCAGGTTAGGCATGTATGCAATAGTGACAGAAATTAGGGTTAGGGGCGGTTTAAGTGAGTTAGGGTTAGGGCGCGGGTCAGATGAGTGTGCGATAGTGACGGACCTTAGGGTTAGGGTTAGGGTCAAGGTCAGTTGGTAGATATTAGTGTCTTTGTATTGGCATATTAGCATTATTTGTGTTTTCAGGATTTTGAGTTTCAGGATTTTGGGCTTTCAGGATTTTGAGTTTTCAGGATTTTGAGTTTTCAGGATTCTGAATTTTCAGGCTTTTGGTTTCAGGATTTTGATTTTCAGGCTTATAGTGTTTCAGGTTTCTGAATGGGAATTGGTAACAACACACTGAAAACATAGCACACTTAGTTACATATCACTGGAAGATGTGTAGGGAGGTATATGAAGAAGGGTACATTATGCACACTTATTGGTGTGCTGGAGGCTGGGAACCATGAAGGTATTATGGCCTCTGATGTGCATGTCTTTCACATACCCAGTACTTGTGTTACATTCAAGGGAGTAGCAAGCACTGTGACCACATGCTGGTGGATGTACCACTTACCCTTCACTGCAGGACACAGGTCACATACCTATTGGTCTGATTATAGGGTGTGATATTGACATTATACTTTGGTGGTGTGTCTGTTTCCTGATTCAACACATCCTAAGAATGTGTCTTGTCAATGCAGGTGTTGTCATAGCTGTGGCAGCAGTCTTTGATATGTGTTGATACAGTCTGTATTATACAAATGTCACAGCTGGACTCCATGACTGCCCACAAGCTGTACTGCTTCAGCTAACTGTTTGGACACAGCATGTGTATGTCATCTATGATGTCCATCACTTAACCGATGGACAGAAAAGGGCCTAGCAGACACATCACACATTTCAACATAGTGAGATGCCACATAAGTAATACAATGATCTACTCATTTAGCTGTTTATGGCCACATATGACAGTGTTGACTGAATACCTCAATGTGGATTTGTGTCAAATGCCTTGACCTGTTCAGGTTTCACAGGATGATGGTTATGGATGGGATGTAGCACGTTATGACACTGATTTCCCTCCCATACAGAATAGGGGAATAACACAGGAAGGTAACAACAATTATAGAGAAAATTTTCAGAATTGGGGGGGGGAAGAGGACAGGGGAGATACTATTAGATACCCCCAGCCCTGAGGTCACATGCATCATCCCAGATGGCATAGTGAATGACAAAGTCAAACACACCTATCATAATTTCACCATTTATAATTTTAGTTCTCTTTCATTAAATTTAAATCATTTTTCATTGCTCAGTAAAGGATTAAAGTACATACCTAATAGTAGAGGTGATTTCACTCGTACAATTTTGGACGTCAAGTTATTTACAAGGAAAATTAATTTGGAGATTATGGCCTCTAAAATGGGCTTTAAAAGAAACGGAGGGGATGTTAACATGTTGAGAAGGAAGTCAATCTATAACCCCCCATTATTCCCTCAAATAAGGAACTTTGAAAATATTATGGTTGATTCAGTTAGGAAAAAACACAATTTAGGCTGGGTACATTACAACCTAAGCAAAAATGAGAATGAGACCTTAAATGAATTAAGTAGAAATGCATCTTTGAGGGTTATGAAACCGGACAAGGGTGGGGGGATAGTCATCATGGACAGAATTCTGTACGAAGGAAAGATGAACACTATTTTGAGAGATGAAACCAAATATACAGGGGTATCATTAAATGAAATTCATGTAGCTTATCATAGGATTGATTCCATTTTACAAGATCTTTTGATAGAGAATATAATAGATGATAAAACTTTAAAATATTTAGAAGTAAAGAAACCTAAAGTAGCTACTATATTCGGAATACCGAAAATCCATAAGAATATGGAAAATCCCCCCCTCAGACCAATTGTTTCGGCTGAGGGCTCTAAAACAGTTCCCTTAGCCAAATTTGTTGATTTTAAGACAAAGTACATTTGGGTCAACAATAAATTAATTCTTAAGGATTCCTGGGACTTATTGGGGGAATTAAAACAGGATATGTATAGAGAGGATGTCACGTTTATCACTATAGATATCATAGATTTGTTTGGATGTATTCCACACATTGAGGGTATAAATTCATTTGAGGAGTCAGTGTTTGAAGATGAATACCTGAGTCTTAATGACAAGATAGCGAGTGTGATACTTATGGATACTGTCTTAAAATACAATTTTATCATATTTGATTGTGAATATTATAAGCAGAAGACAGGTGTGTCTATGGGGGCCGCTTGTGCCCCCACTTATGCTAATATCGTACTTTCCAAATGGGAAGATCAATTTATCACTAATTGCAAGTTCAAGGACCTATGGATATTATACCATAGATTTTTGGACGATATTGTCATCTTTTGGGTAGGTAGCGAAGCAAGTTTTTTAGAATTTATGGAATACATCAATCAAACGACCAAGTTCCTGAAGTTCACATATACAATCAGCAACGAGTCCCTGAAATATCTAGATATAGAAATATATAAAAGGGCAGGAAAATTTGAGAGCAAGGTACATAGAAAGGAGACATATGTGAACTCCTTTTTACATTACGACAGTGCTCACCCCTTACATAGTAAGAAGAACATTGTTAAAGGACAATTTGTAAGGGGTTCACGAATGACATCAAATGACTTGGATTTTCAGGACGAATGTAAGACATTACACAGTATGTTTAAAGAACGTGGATACCCAGAGGAGTTTGTTAACAAATTAAGAAGCGAAGTAGAGGAGGGAAGGTCGGGTAGATTCAAACCCATACTAGGTAAGGGGAATACATACAATTTAGGGCTGGAACATACCCCAGTACCAAGCAAGAATAAAAGTGAGCATGACATTTATATGAGAAGTTTAGTGCTAGAATACAATAGCTCAAATCTTAAGTTAAAAGACATCTTCAAAAAAGAATGGAACAAGTTCAGTACTTTAACAGATATAGAAGAGATACCCAGAATGGAACCAAAGATAGTGTTTAAAAATCCACCAAATATAGGTAAGATTTTAGAAAGGAGCAAGGAAACAGTTTATGATAGAAATACTATGAGGAGGGGGACATATAAATGTGGAAGATGCCAGCAGTGTCCATATATTATGAATAAGGCAGAAATATACATAGAAAGTAGAAAGAGAAGGATAAAAAGTAAGACTTACTACAATTGTGATAGTAGAGGGGTAGTTTATATAGCTATTTGTCAGAAATGTCAGTCGTTCTACGTGGGTAAAACCGAGAGATGTTTGAAACGTAGAATATACGAACATAATTATGACATCCTGAAAGCTAAAAACACTAATGCATTATATAAACATAGCAATGTATGCCCTGAAGCTAAATTTGAATTTTATGTGTTGGACCAGGTTAAGCCAGACATTAGGGGAGGCCTCTGGGAGGAAATCTTGGAAAGTAAGGAGTTATGGTGGCAGGTTAACCTAGATTCCAACACTAGCCCAGGGATTAATTAATTTTTAACAATTTTACCCCTACTAAAAATTAGAGCTAATAAATTATAGTGTAGTTCTGTAATCAGGACACTAGATGGCATTACCACAACATGAAAAATGAGATTTCATTTACTACAACATTTTTAAGGTCTGAATGTTATAACTTTGTTTTATTTATTTATACTTATTTAAATATTTATATGTTTATAATATATATATTTGAACTCATATTTATGCCGTATTTATTGCTATATGTCAGTTTTTAACTCTATTTTTAAAATGTATATATTTAAATTCACATTTCAACAACAAGAGCAAAGCACTTTATGGTGAATGGCATTAATATTCATGAATTAAATGCAAGGATTGGTGTGTTTGAATTAATTGTACAAAGTTCTATGACCAATGAAATAGATATTAACTTAACCATTTAGTATTTAAATGTGTGTCAAAGGAATTAGATTGCCTGATGAAGTCTTTTCGACGAAAACGCATATTTGTAGTGTGGATGTAAGAGCGTTTATTCAGTTCTTTGGCGAGTTTTATTTTATTGTTGCTGGTTCTATTTTCTTGAGCAAAGCAAGCAGTGGGAATTTTAATTTTTCGTGCAATAAACTTTTTGATCACTCAACAGCGTGCCCTGGCACTTTCTATTGGATTTATTAGTTTATTTTCAAGTGCTTAAACTTTTTTCGGTACGTGTTTCACAGGATGATACTGTTATTATCATGCATGCCCTTCATGACCTGTTTGAAGACATCTATCAGATGTAATGAACCTGATGTAGCATTAACAACTCACACAGTTCTGTTGCACACACCTCTTAATATTACTAGTGTACATGTAGAAGAGGTCTATGATGACATGTTGGTCTACCTCACAGTCAAGGAGAGTCAGGATATCTCTATACATACATGCATCAGGTGCTGTCACCCCAACTCAGGTGGATGCATGTTGATGTACACCCTTGTATGGGAACATAGGCCATGTGGAGGGTATGTTGAACTGTGTATTCAACCATATCAGGAAGGTGTATGTGCTGGGTCACACCACAGATGATCTGTAATGCTGTCACAGCACACTGAGTCTGTGTGATTGGCCTGGATGAAGGTAAGATAGTGCATATTGCTTATTGTAATCTGGTCTAGGGTTTTGACACAATCATACATGCAGGTATCAATGAGAAAACCCTCAAGGTGGGTATTAAACCTGAGATAAGTTGATGGGTAAACAACTGGCTCAGTGACAGAACACATCATGTGAAAGTTGATGAATCAACCTGTACCAGTAGAGCTGTCACCATTGGCAAACTCCAGGGATCTGTGCTTGGCCCTTCACTGTTTGAACTGTATTTCTCAACAGTTCAGGCTAAAGTATATGGCCTTTTCCTTACCAATTTTGCTGATTCATGCATTTGGTGTGTAATCATTGAGTCCACCAATGGTGACAACATAGTACAGGAGGAGCTAACACACACAACTGAAAGGTGACAAAGGCACACAATCTACAAATAAATGTAGACGTGTGTTTGTAATGTTATCCATCTGAAATTGGAGTTCCATGTTAATCACAGCATGGACATCAGTCCTGCTATGTAGAAACCTAGAGATGCCAGCACTGGGAACACATGTAGATAGCAGTCTGAACTTTGACCACCAAGTATCCGCACTGCTATTGAAAGCCTATGTTGTACACATCATAAGCCATGCCATCATACTGACATCTAAAGATTGTAATGGCAGCACTGTAGTCAAATCGCATTACAGCACTAATAGAGTATAATGCTCTTTTTCACATGTACCTCACCAGGCACATGTAGCAGCTGGAGAGACCACTGGGCTTTCTCAGCAAGATAACACAGGGCCTACACAACATGCCATGATGTATGTGGATAGATTAAAAGCCATGTCACTGTAATCTTTGTTGTATAGGATGAGGTGATTTCTGACTGGCCAACAGGTCAGTCTTTAACTCTGGCCTTGTGGGAGTACTGCATATCAAAAATGTGATATAGCTGATGACATCAGCAGTGTCTGTTGAGAAGAAGATAACAGTGTCCTTCATGCTGGTGGAAACTGCTTTCTGTAATGTTATGCAACAGCTGTCTCTCACACACACACACACACACACACACACACACACACACACACACACACACACACACACACACACACACACACACACACACACACACACACACACACACACACACACACACACACACACACACACACACACACACACACACACACACACACACACACACACACACTCACACACACACACACCCACTTGATTGCAGTGAGAGTAGAGCCCCTAGCTGTCTAATTATACACACTTCGGAACACTGTACTTTACATAAGCACCACAGCTCATCTGAATTGGAGCATGTCAGACAAACCTGGTTTATAGCTGATGACATGAGCAGTATCTACTGAGGATAAAATAACGGTGTCCCACATGCTGATGTAAAATGATCTCTGTAATGTCAAGTAACTGTTCACACAGACACATACACACACACACACACACACACACACACACACACACACACACACACACACACACACACACACTTGACTCCAATGAAAACAGAACCATTATTTAAGTCCACAAACTACAGAACACAGTACTTAACACTAGCACCACAGCACAAGTCTGGTTTATACAACAGTGCAGATGAACTTATAGTAGATGACATCAGCAGGATACGTGCGAGAAAAGAACATGGGTGCCTGTCTGAAACAGATGTGTAGGCATGAGGATGTATCAAAATACTACCATCAATTGGCATTGGTGCAGTAACTGTGGGATACCAACTTCTGCTCTGCTGTCCAGAAACACACACACACACACGCACACACACACACACACACACACACACACACACACACACACACACACACACACACACACACACACACACACACCAAGTTGACTGCAGTGAAAACAGAACCCCTAACTATTTAAGTCCACTGACTATAAACCACAGTACATAATGCAAATCTCACAGCAAAAATCTGACTTATACAGGAGTGCAGGTGAAATTTTAGTAGATGACATCAGAAGGCCATGTAGGGAATTACAGGTTGGGAGGCCTGCATAGGCACATAGATTCATAGGTTCATATGAGGCTACTAGACTAAAGGCACCAGGGTGTTTAAGAGCCTAATTGTGTACCCTTATTGAACATAGTTGAATAATCGATTTTGGCAGAGCATGTTTATGAGTAGCAATGATTGGCCCTGTCTATGAGGGGCATAGGTTCCATCCAGATGTGACTTTACAATCACCCAACTAGTTGTCAAGGTTGCACCTGAACAGAAAAGAAAAAAGCCAGCACCCAGGAGGATCTATAGAGAATAATTTTATTTCAAACTGAAACTAGACCGGTTTCAGCAACAAGGCTTTCATCAGTAGTACATTAAGCCATAGTAGTGAGTCATAATCTTATATAATTTCAATTAGTGGATCCAGTGACATCACTTCCTGTAGTTTGAAAAAGACAAAAAAGGTTAATAAATAACCATGAGAAAATGCCATTAAAAGAAGAATAAGATAGAATAAACATATTCATAAGCTTTGTTTGTTACATATAATTCCTGATATCAAACAAAGTATAATAAAGTCAGAGTGATGAATTGGTATATCTGAAAATAGAGATCATAGTTATATAGTACATAAAACTTCATCCTAAATATAAACACAAGAAAAATCTTAAGGTACACTATGCATCCTAATATATATATATACCAAGAACATCACCATTTATATGCTGGAATGCAAAAGGTTAAGTGATTACACAAAAATATGACATGTGTTGTTCACTTAAGAATAATATTAATCATAATTTATCATTTAATCCCGGGGGAAAAGCCCCCCAAGTTTGATAATCCATCTCTTTTCTTTAGCATTTAAAATTTCATGCCAGCCTGTTTTGAATGATCGATTACCTGTGATGCGATCAATAATAGCAAATGAAAATTTAGCAGTGGAGTGTTTGATGGAGTGTCTGTATAGTGCATTTGTCAGTCTCTTATTTCTGATATCTCCAAGGTGTTCAGAAATCATCACACGAAATTGTCTAGATGTTTGGCCAATATAAAATGCCTGACATGTGCACGTAGCAAGATATATTATCCAGTCCGAACTACAATTACCAAAAAATTGAATATTATATATTTGTCCGGTGTTTTTGCTAGTAAAACTGGTTGTTTTAAAAATATAACTACAGAAACTGCAGTGTCCACATGGGTAAATGCCTATGAGTTTGTCTCCAGTGAGTGTCCTTTGTGTAAAATGATCATCCATGGCTCTTGTTCTTTTGTAATGTGAAAATAATGAGCCTAATGTTTTGCCTTTCCTATATGAAAAATAACATTGTTCCCCTAGGTAGTCTGCCAAAAGGGGATGTGAGTTAAGTATGTTCCAATGGTTGTTGATGATATTAACTAGGTTTCCACTGTTTCTGCCATAGGTCGTAACAAATCTACATAAATCAAATTCCTGGTTTCTGGGTCGAGTGTTATATTTGAGAAGGGAATCCCTGGATTTAGTATGACTGAATTGGACTGCTGAATCAATGATTCTATCTTATTCTTCTTTTAATGGCATTTGCTCATGGTTATTTATTAACCTTTTTTGTCTTTTTCACACTACAGGAAGTGATGTCACTGGATCCACTAATTGAAATTATATAAGATTATGACTCACTACTATGGCTTAATGTACTACTGATGAAAGCCTTGTTGCTGAAACCGGTCTAGATTCAGTTTAAAATAAAATTATTCTCTATAGATCCTCCTGGGTGCTGGCTTTTTTCTTTTTTGGATCTACCATGTTCACTTGCCGTGCACCAGCCTAACTTGCTAGCTCTTTTTATGAAACATTGACTTCCTCTCTTTGCTGGCTGTAGGCGTTTGGAGGATTTACCATTCGGGTAGCCATTTTCGGTGTCTGTAGTTGGGGATTTTTCGCTCGACACACATTTGGATTCATGGCATCTGGATTGTCCATTTTATAACCAATTGGGCTTTGTGCTACATCCTCACTGACGATATTGTTCCTGAGGTCAGTCAGAGCGTATGGGATGCAGATTTGTTACATGTTTTTGTCGCTTGATTCTACATGTGGTTTCTGCAAATTGTATTTTGGGTGGTCGATTTCGTATTGGTGATGCAGTCAAGCTATACTATCGTATGTTAGACTGTATACGTGCTTTCCAGTTGTTTGGACTAATTATCATCTTGGATTCATATATTTTTGGGCTTATTTACGTGGCTCTCTGGTTGATTTTTGGATGCGATTATTCTCATTACTTTTACCATTCTAAATAAGGGCATATGTTGAACTTATTTACTTTTTCAACAAATATATACAACGAAGGGATATCTTGGACCAGCTGGACATTTCGTGGGTTTTTCATTGGAACTTACTTTGAATCGACTCAATCCACAGCATTTTTTAAGGTACTGTACCATTTCATTTACAACAACATACAGGGACATTCATCCTATCATCTTGGTTCGTGGGGCTACGACCAGCGCCTCATATTTTTCCACCAAATTGTATTTTCTGGTTTGGGCCCAGCCGTTTATTTCAATATTTGGACACACTTTTCAATAAACTGTTGGAGGCTAATTGAGTCAATGACATTTATTCTAGGACTTTTGGATGAGCGTTCAACGCTTATATTTGCATGTGTACTTTATACGCTATATTTTTGTTGTTTATGAGCCACAGTATATGTATCAGGTTGTATGTTTAACATATGTATAATATATAACAGCGGTGTTGCGTTTGCATTTAATATATATTTTTTTGTGATTTTGGACATACTTTTCAAAGACAGAGATTCTTTGTATGGTAACATTTGCCTCATTACAGTCTACATTAGCTGTTCAGTGTGCTTACACATATACACATACTGTTTATTCTATTTCTTGGGGTAACTGATATTACCATCTAGACAAATTTTTTGGATTTCATTAAAACTAAATGGATTCATCTAATATTAGTGCCTATAATATATATGCACCTTTGTCTTTTTAATTAAGGGGTGTCTGAACAGGATATATTACACCAAGTACAAGCATTTGTCTCTGTGATTCATCCAGGTATTGGGTTCTTACTGGCCTATTATTATATTGGTTTTTTGACCAATTCTGTATTATTTATCTGGGTGATAATCTTGATTATCTAGATTTTTTCAAGGAGATTATTGCTCTATTCTCAGATGTAATATTGGTTACATATATTACTATATCATTGTTCTCGATGATTTAATTTGATTTATTGTTATCAAGCTCTTACTACCTTTGGTAGGCATATAGTGCAGGATACTGCTACATATTTTGAAATTATTCAACTGTCCATTATTGCAGGAATTTTGCATGAATACATTGGTCAATTGTCATTCATGAGGATTGCTACCACTGGAAGGCATATAGGGCAAGATACTATTATATATTTTTAGGAACAATTTAAACTGTCCATTATTATAGCAATTTTGTATGAATATATTTGTTATTTGTTATTCATGAGGATTGATTAGATGTGTTGTTATACTATTTGATGCTTCAACTTATTTGGACCACCCTATTTTCATGTTTATAAAGGTGAAGCTACTATGATTATGACTACATCTTGAGGAAGTACATGCACATCCATTCTTTTCATGCAGCCAGTTTAATTGTTTATATGCAATATAGATTTCCAAGTTTTCATGGGATGCTCTATGAATGTTGAATAATATACTCAGATATACCATATCTCTTAACAATTTTGTATTTCATATTTTGATCATTTTATTTTCATTATTATAGTAGTTGACATCACTATTCAGTGATTCTCATGATCACAATTGCTATCTGGATCTATGCCATTGGTCTATTTCAACAACACAAACTTTTTTGATTGTTTCTGGTCTGTCACACAATCTTCAATATCATACTCACACATTGACTTCAGTTTTTGAATATTTCTTGTACCATTGTATCCTGGGAATCATATTTGGATATACATTATTCAGAGATAAAAACACACATCTTGCCTTGTATTTTCTTTGATTACTTGGACCTACACTCTTTTGTGATTCAAATTGTCACTTTCTTATTGGATAGTACTTATAATTTGTTCTTTCAACCTAAATCTTTTGTTAGTCCAGTTCATACTTCTGTTCCGATTCCTAGCAACTCATTGTCATGGATCTTAAAAATTTATTATCTGGTTTATGCTCCGACAAGGATGATCTAAAAATTTTTGGAATTGGCACTGAATCTACAGAAATGGTTGATTTGGAAACCATTGATCCAGTTGACGGTTGCGATAACCGATTTTTCAAATTAGGCAAACAAATTAAAACATTAAGAACGAACATTTGGCATCATAAATTGTTTAAAGCTTACCAAGTACAGAACATATCCCCTAGGGGATTGAGATGTAAAATCCAACCGTTGGTTGGTACACCGGATGACATCCTGCTCAAGGATTGGCAACTAGCACAACAGGAGGCTGCCATGGCCAGAGTTAATATTTTGGCATCTTTTTATGAGAGAGCAATACAGGGCAATATCAATGAAGTTGAAAAAACTTGCAATAACCTTAAACAGTTTGAACAAAACACTAGTTTTCAGGGTTGTCTGAGCAAATTATCTAAAGAATTATCCACTTTGGAATACAATCTTAAAAGCAAGAAATTGCATAAATTTGCCTGAGACAAGGAGGACTACGATAAGGGCAAACAATTTGAATCACAGAAGGGTGTTAGATTTGCTTATGGTACAAAGAATGTCTCCTTTGCAAGTAAAAAGAGACCAAGATCCATTTTGAAAAAGACAGGGTCAAATTATATTACATCAGGGGAAGAATCCTCAACTACAGACACGGAGACACCTAGCACTGGTGATTCTCCAAATGCCAAAAGGGGTAGAAGAACTGAGGCCCCTTTAGGGGTAAAAAACACCGGGCAGGTAGGAAACACAGGGGTCACAAACTTAGAAGAACTTTTCATGTCGATAGTGAAATGAATCAACAATGTACAAATGTTCTGAACATTTCAAAACATGTTTTAACTGATGATCAATATTCCCTACTTAATAAAGGCCTTGGTTTTATTCCTGGTTTCTTTATTGATGAAAGTTCCTTGGTTTCTGATACTATAGAGTTCTGTAGAAAGATTAACCTTAAACTATTTTTCAAACAACAGGATAAAATAGATGACACTCAAAGATCATCTGATTTCAGATTTCACAAATCTACATTTAATCCTCCCATGGATAAACATGTTGCTGTTTTTCAGCAGGCAGTCATTAAAGATATACATTTTCACTTTGGTTCTGGTGACACTATGAGGCATAACATATCTAAGAAGGAACAAATGGCCCTCACACAACTCAGGAACAACACAGATATAGTCATCATTCCTGCTGATAAAGGGGGTGCTGTTGTTGTTATGGACAATGACTATTATGTCAATGAAGGCCTTCGGCAACTATCTAACCGTCATCATTACATGAAAATGGTGATTGATCCTACACCTGGTTTCCAATTAGAAATCAATGAATTTTTGGAACAAGCAGTGGAATCTGGGATCATCTCCGAAACAACGAAAACACATTTGATGGTTAAGGATCCTGCCAAACAACAACTTTATTTACTTCCTAAAATCCACAAGTCCATTTATCAGCCACCAGGTAGACCAATTGTATCCGGTATTGGGTCACTTACCGAACCCATATCTGTGTTCCTCACTGATAAATTGAAACCTTTGTTATCATATGTTCGGGATAGAATCCAGGATACGACGGAATTTCTGCAGATTGTGTCTGAATCTCAACTGGACCCAAAATGGTTGATGTGTACTCTTGACGTATCCTCTTTATACACCAGTATCCCACATTGGGCGGGTCTCATGGCCTTGGATTTTTGGCTAAATAAATCTAATTTATACCCCCCTGGGATGAATACATTACTGATATGCATGGTGGAACATATTCTCACGAAGAATGTCTTTTATTTCCAACAAGACTGCTATTGGCAACTTCAAGGCACGGCCATGGGTGCATCTTTTGCACCCATATATGCAGACCTCTTTATGGGTTACATCGAGGAACAGATTATATATGATCCTATGCATAATATATATTTACCAGAAATGGATATATGGAGGAGATACCTGGACGACTGTTGGTTAGTATGGAAAGGAGGTCAGGAATACCTCCAGGAATTTATTGAGCATTTGAATGGGAACATCTGGGGTATTGAGTTTACTACTGTGGAATATAATCAGAGTGAAATTAGTTTTTTGGACGTTCACTTAACAAGACAGTCTGATAATACACTGAAAATGTCTGTTCACAGAAAATTCCCACAATACAATACTCTATTGCATGAGGAAAGTTACCATCCTAAACACATTATTAAAAATATACCAAAAATCTCAATTCTTGCGGATTAAAAGAATATGCTCTTCAAATGACGATTTCAACAACCATCAAATGGATTTAACTAAAAGATTTTTATCCAGGGGCTATTCCCCTCAAATCATTGATTCAGCAGTCCAATTCAGTCATACTAAATCCAGGGATTCCCTTCTCAAATATAACACTCGACCCAGAAACCAGGAATTTGATTTATGTAGATTTGTTACGACCTATGGCAGAAACAGTGGAAACCTAGTTAATATCATCAACAACCATTGGAACATACTTAACTCACATCCCCTTTTGGCAGACTACCTAGGGGAACGATGTTATTTTTCATATAGGAAAGGCAAAACATTAGGCTCATTATTTTCACATTACAAAAGAACAAGAGCCATGGATGATCATTTTACACAAAGGACACTCACTGGAGACAAACTCATAGGCATTTACCCATGTGGACACTGCAGTTTCTGTAGTTATATTTTTAAAACAACAAGTTTTACTAGCAAAAACACCGGACAAATATACAATATTCAATTTTTTGGTAATTGTAGTTCGGACTGGATAATATATCTTGCTACGTGCACATGTCAGGCATTTTATATTGGCCAAACATCTAGACAATTTTGTGTGAGGATTTCTGAACACCTTGGAGATATCAGAAATAAGAGACTGACAAATGCACTATACAGACACTCCATCAAACACTCCCTGCTAAATTTTCATTTGCTATTATTGATCGCATCACAGGTAATCGATCATTCAAAACAGGCTGGCATGAAATTTTAAATGCTAAAGAAAAGAGATGGATTATCAAACTTGGGGGGCTTTTCCCCCCGGGATTAAATGATAAATTATGATTAATATTATTCTTAAGTGAACAACACATGTCATATTTTTGCATTCCAGCATATAAATGGTGATGTTCTTGGTATATATATATTAGGATGCATAGTGTACCTTAAGATTTTTCTTGTGTTTATATTTAGGATGAAGTTTTATGTACTATATAACTATGATCTCTATTTTCAGATATACCAATTCATCACTCTGACTTTATTATACTTTGTTTGATATCAGGAATTATATGTCACAAACAAAGCTTATGAATATGTTTATTCTATCTTATTCTTCTTTTAATGGCATTTTCTTATGGTTATTTATTAACCTTTTTTGTCTTTTTCAAACTACAGGAAGTGATGTCACTGGATCCACTAATTGAAATTATATAAGATTATGACTCACTACTATGGCTTAATGTACTACTGATGAAAGCCTTGTTGCTGAAACCGGTCTAGTTTCAGTTTGAAATAAAATTATTCTCTATAGATCCTCCTGGGTGCTGGCTTTTTTTCTTTTTTGGATCTACCATGTTCACTTGCCGTGCACCAGCCTAACTTGCTAGCTCCTTTTATGAAACATTGCACCTGAACAGAGTCATTGAGGAGCACTGTTTCACATGCAGTGGAAGCTTATTACAGAAGACAGTGAATCATTGTGGGATATATCTGTATCCCCAGCATGTTCTTTTTATGTCACAGGCTAGGTTGAGAACCCTGGGGCAAATTATTGTTGTCTCATTTCAACTGCAGATGTCCACCATTTCCAGAAGGGCAGGGTCTGCAACTGCTCTAGAGAGCAGCCATAGGTCACCTATCAGTTGTCTGTATGATACCAAGTACAGTGACAGGTATATCAGTCTTTCTATGTATCTCATGTTTGAAGGCCTGGGAGTCTCCCAGGCACAACCCTGTGATGTTCATCATGTTTCACTGTTGCAGTCATCACTGTAGGGTTCTTCCTGCCAGCAGGCAGACCTTGGTTGGCCAGAATCCCAAAGTCTGGGTCCGGCATCGGCTGTGAACTTATCCTCCTTGACATCAGTGCGCCAGGGGTATAAAGCTCCCAGCTGACGCCATGTTCTCTAGTCTTTCTTGCCGCGCGGTGAAAGCAGTTTGCAAGTGCTGGTCAGCTGTCTCCTGTTATTTTTGGTGTTTCAAACTGAAGACCTTCTTCTTTTCAAAGCTAAGTACCCCGTTGGGGAAACTTTTTTTTTGCTCCAGTCCGATGTCAGAAAAAGTTAATAATTGTATTTCATGTGGGAAGCAAATACCTCATAAGGATTTTCATTCTTACTGTATTCCTTGCCTAGGGCCTGACCATGACATTGCTAGTTGTCGGTTTTGTGCTAGGTTTAATCAACGTACTATAAAATGGAGATACGACTTTGCATTTCATTACATTGAGAGGCGATTTCATTATAATATGTCGTCGGACACGCTTCCGACTACAGGATTTCATAAAAGGCACACGGATAAGGATAGACCTCCGAGGTCCAAATCAGACGACAGTTTGCAATTAGAGCCAGCTACCAGTTTGGTTGTCGTCAGTGAGGTGCTTTCACAGTCCCTGCCATTGGCCATTTCAGAACCACTTGCCGATACGGACTCCCACGAGGAGCCAACAAGGCCTTCGGATAATCAAGGTGCAGGACCTTCAGATAATGTTCCCTCGGATGGGTCCGGAGCTGCTGTGCAGGTACCGGCTTCCGAGGGAGTTTTCAGGCCTACACAGCTTCAGATAAAGGCAAAGGCAAAGACTCCTTCTAAAACAAAGACTCAAGCCCAGGCCTCTTCTGATTCGGGACCTAAATCTCAAAAGCAAATGCTTAAAATGGCTGAGGATTTACTAACTATGATTAGGGGTTCCCATCCCCCTCCAGACAAAAGGCCAAGACAGTTGGATTATGAATCCTCTGATCAGGTATCTATCTCTTCAGTCTCTACCTCTGAACAGGATTATTCTTTCCCTCCTTATGAGGATTCTGATGCTGAACAATCCATTCCTTCAGCTTCTCCTCCTGAGGATTACTCCTTTGGGGAAACTTTACATGATATGAGAGAACATTTTCACTGGGAAGGCCAGGAGTACTCAGAATCTAAAAGAAGGCTCAGGGATTTCCATCTTCTTCCCCAACACAGACCCCTGGCTATTCCTCCTATTTTGGACATTGTGGATGATGTCTTCACTGAATCTAATTTAACCCCTGACTTTTTCCCTCCAGCCCCTGCTAAGCCTGATAGATATTACAGGGTTCCTGACTCTCATAGGTTTCTTTTTTAAAATCCTACTGCTGATCCAGAAACCATTTCTCAGGGTCCTAAGGGTGTTAAGGCCACAACTGCTAAGAACCCTATTCCATCAGAGAAGGATTCCAGAGCTTTGGAGAGATGGGGCAAAAAAGTGTATACTTCTGCTACTTTATCTAGTAGGGCTTTAAATTGTCAATTTCACATGTTGAAATATCAGCAATACCTTTTGTCTGTTATGAAATAAAAAATGTGTAATATTTCTGCATGTGCAGACAATAAGGAATTACAAGATTTGATGCATGCTACTGAGCAGGTGGGGAAACATACCTTACACTGTGGTTTTGATGCTTTGGAGGCCTCTTGCAGGGCAGCTGCCACTGGCATGGTCATTAGATGGCATGTTGGTTAAAGGAACAGAATTTGCCTGATCAAGTTAAAGCAAAATTACTGGATGCCCCTGTTCAACATAATGTTTTGTTTGGGTCTAAGGCTGAAGAGGTAATAAAGAAAATGGAGGATAAGGCAAAATCCATGCAAACGGTTAAGGATTTCTTACAAGTTCAGCCTCCTAGATTCAGCAGAAATTGGCCAGCTAAGAATTGGTCCTTTCCCAGTTCGGACAGGCCTCAGAAGGGCAGATATAGGCGCCCCCAGAGGGAGGGCCCAAGCACAGGCCTTGTATAGGCCTAGACAGTGGAGTGCTTCCACCCCCAGGGGTGGAGAGGATAGGTCTCAACCTTATAGGAAACAGGCTCAATGACTCCCCCTGCATGGCTCCAGGATCCTCTCTCCTGGAAGCTCCTTTGGGAGGAAAACTTTCTCTTTTTCACCAAAACTGGACTTGCATTACCCAAGACAAGTGGGTTCTGGATGTAGTTTTAAGAGGTTACAAACTCCACTTCCACACCTTGCCAAAACCAAATGGATGGCCAAACCTTCCAAAAACTCAATGAGCGGAGACATTAAAACAGGTGAGGTCCCTCATGGACATGAGGGTCATAGAATTGGTTCCAAATTCAGAGACGAGACAAGATTTTTATTCAAGACTCTTTCTAGTCCCCAGAAAGGAAAATTCTTGGAGACACATCCTGGATCTGTCAGTCTTAAATACTTTCCTGGAGATACCAAAGTTCAAGATGCTTACTCTGCAGCAGCTCCTGCCAATGTTGAGCAAAAATGCATGGATGGTAACATTGGAATTAAAGGAGGCTTACCTGCACATTCCTATCAAACAGGAGTGCAGAAGATACCTCAGGTTCAAGGTAGGCTCGAAGCATTACCGGTTCTCTGTGCTGACCTTTGGCTTATCTACTGCACCCGTGGTCTTTACCAAGTGCCTGGCACCAGTAGTAGCATACTGCAGACTCAAGGGAATTCAAATTTACCCTTATCTGGACAACTGCCTTATTCAAGCAGACAGAAAGAACATATTACTCCAGCACCTGGAATTTGTTCAGAATCTACTCAAGTGCCTGGGATTCACTGTGAATGTAAAAAAGTCCAAATTGATACCCACAAAACAGATAACCTTCCTGGGTGCTCTTTTAAGTACTACAACCCAGATGGCATTCCTGATGCCAGAAAAACAACTGCAGCTGGCATCAACTTTCAAGAGCCTGACATTAATGTCTCAGCTAACTGCAAGAAAATTTCTGCAGGCTTTGGGTTACATGGCCTCCTGCATTCTACTCATACCACATGCAAGACTGCATATGAGGAAGATACAATGATGCCTAAAAAACATTTGGTCACAGCATTGTCACAGTCTAGAAACAGTGATTGCTGTCTTACCTTGCCTGCAAAAGGAATTTTGTTGGTGGGCCATGGCATGTCTTCATAACAAAGGGAAAGCCTTCAGTCTACCTCCAGCAAACCAAGTGTTAACCACGGATGCCTTGGATTATGCATGGGGAGCCTACTTGCAGGGAAAAGGCCTGCAAGGATTTTGGACAGAGGATCAGAAGCATCTACATATCAATTTAAAAGAGATGTTAGCTGTACAGAATGCCCTCATGGTTTTCAGGGATCTTTTAGAGCTGGGGCAGCTATTGATAAGGACAGACAACACCACAGCGATGTGGTACATAAACAAGCAGGGGGGTTCACACTCCTACCCCCTTTGCAGACTAGCCATGACTCTATGAAACACAGCACTGGCTTGCAAAGTGGATCTACAAGCTCAATTCCTGCCAGGAAAAGAAAATACTCTGGCAGACAGCCTGAGCAGGAATCTGTCAGACCCACACGAGTGGATGCTAGACACCCACATTTTCAAGATGATTACAGAAGCCTGGGGTTGCCCGAACATAGATCTATTTGCATCTCCCCACAACTACCAGCTACAGACTTTTTGCACAAGGACATATCACAAGCTAGCATGGAAAGTGGATGCTCTCTCTTTCAGTTGGAGGAACCTCTCGGGGTATGCCTTCCCTCCACTGCCTCTTCTACCAAGAGTGTTATTAAAAATAAAACAGGACAGACCAAAGATGATCTTATTGCCTCTGAATTGGCCTCGACAATTTTGGTACTCAACACTGATAAATCTATCCTAGGAACCTCCTTGGATTCTACCTCAGATTCCAACTCTTTTGTCTCAACATCAGGGCCAGGTCCTGCACTCTCATATCAAAACTCTCAGCCTGGCAGCCTGGCGTATTCAGGGTCTATAATTCATCCTTCCCTTAACAAACAGGTTATGGATGTTATCTTAGAAGCCAGAAGGCCTAGCACTAGGAAATCTTATGCAGGAAAATGGAAGAGATTATGCACCTGGATGCAGGCTCAGGAATCGGATCCTCTCATTCCAAATATTCCATTGATTTTACAATATCTAACATATATGTTGCATAAGAGCTTATCTTTTTCTTCCATAAAAATACATACCTCTGCTATCTCTGCACATTACAACACAGATCCACCAATTTTTTCACATCCACTTCTTAAACAATATCTCAGAGGGGCAAAGAATTTAAGGCCCCCTAGGACTCTACCCATTCCTGCTTGGAACCTCAATTATGTACTGGAAAAGCTTACTCTGCCACCTTTTGAGCCTGCTGTCTCATCTGATATAAAGTATTTATCATGGAAAACTGTCATCCTACTGGCTTTAACTTCAGCCAGCCTTGGAGTTACAAGCGCTGTGGAACCTTACATTATTTTTCATCAAGACAGAGTTTCTTTGAGGACTAACCCTACTTTTATGCCTAAAGTAGTTTCTAATGTGGCTTTAAACCAAACTATTCACCTACCAACTTTTTTCTCTAATCCCCAACATAAGGGGGAGAGGATCCTGCATTCTTTGGATGTACACAGACAGCTTTGCTTTTACCTGGACAGAACCAAAGATATCAGGAAAACAGACCAACTGTTTGTTTCTTATGAGCTAATTCTCAAGGCAAAGCTATTTCAAAACAGACCATTTCTAAATGGATTGCTCATGGGATCAGATTTTGTTACTCTTATCATGGAAAACAAGTCCCTGGAAAAATTAGGACTCACTCTACCAGAGCTGCTGCTACTTCAGCTGCCTTTCTCAGGGGAGCCCCTACCAAAGATATTTTGGAAGCTGCAACTTGGAGTTCAGTGCATACTTTCTCTAAGCACTATAATCTCCCTCTTTATTCTAAATCTAGGGCAGGCTTTGCCTCTGCAGTCTTGCAAGGCCTTCTAGCCACCCCTTCTGCTCTATAACCACCACCCTTTTTTTCAGCTTTGGGATTCAACCCTACAGTGATGACTGCAACAGTGAAACATGATGAACATAGTACAGTTGTGTACACTTACCATAAATGTAGATGTTCGAGTGTCTTCACTGTTGCAGTCTGGGTTACCCTTCCTCCTGTCCCCTCTTATTCTTTTATTGGTGTGGTTGTCTGCTTTACCCTTCTTCTGAGGTGTATTTGCTACAGGGTATGGGGCTTGTTGTATTTTACACCCTTGTGGTATTTTGGTTTACTTTTAGTTTCTATATTTAGGCACTTGACATCTGGGGCAAGAAAAACTGGAGAACATGGCATCAGCTGGGAGCTTTATACCCCTGGTGCACTGACGTCAGGGAGGATAAGTTCACAGCCGATGCCGGACCCAGACTTTGGCATTTTGGCCGAACGAGGGCTGCCTGCCAGCAGGAAGAACCCTACAGTGATGACTGCAACAGTGAAGACACTCGAACATCTACATTTATGGTAAGTGTACACAACTGTACTTTCAGTCCGATTGCTTCAGGTATCTGGTGCAGAACTGAGAGATTTGAGCATTGTACTCCAATATTGCTGTGATACCCTGGTCATGGATGTGATGTCCATATTTATGATGTACAAAATGCAGACTGTGTGTGTCACCACTATGGGCACATACTGATGAAAGTGTAGATTGCTATCAGCATATGTTCCCAAGTCTCACAACACTGTGTTTGTGCTTGGGGGGGGGCACTATGTATATCATAACTAACAGGGGTACTTCACTGACAAAGGAGACAAAGAGTCATTGTATCCTTAAGGTTCAGTCCATGAGTTTGTCACCAACCATCAGTCTGTGTCAGCCCCTACTGTAATATGTTACAATCATTGGGGGACTCTATGTAAGTGTAATCAGATAACAGTCGTCTCCAAATTTGGTAAACCACAGGCCATCTACTGCTGCCTGTGTTTCAGGGAAGTACTTCCAAAACAGTAGAGGGCCCTCACTGATCCTTGTGGCATTCCACTGGTGAGTAGGCTAGTGGTGGAGGTGCAGTCCCAAACTTTGAGAATATGTGATTTGTCATTCAGCCAGTTCGCTATCTGTGTAGTACTGTATGGCCTAATTCCCAGATGGAATATCTTCACTAAGAGACATGAATGAGGGAAAGTGTCAAAGTCCTTGGATAACTTAACATAGGTGGTATGCCCTGTTATTTCTCTTCCAGATCTTTGTGGTCAGTAGACAAAAGAAGTTCACAAGGGTCAGTAAGCAAGATCTACCCTTGACAAAACTAAAACAGGTAGGGTTAAGTCTGTTGAAGGTCAACTATATCCCTGAGAACATGGTCCATGCTGATTCCTGCACTAACCTTGCTGATAAGGCTTTATAGGCATATGGGTCAGTAGATGTATTTATACATGTTACCAGATTGATGTGTATAGAAAATGTACTGAGACCCCAGGTTGTAGTGCTTGGGGGGATGCCAACAGATGGATGTATTTTAAATATGTGATAATATAGTTAGATAAGACCTTTACTTTGCAATGTTTCTACATGTAATGTCATGTCATAAAAATGAAATAGACGATAAACAGCAGGAATATAGCATAATATATGCATTTCCATAGAGTGACAAGCAGCAGGTTGCTTGGCAGTTAGTAAAGTGCATGCACATGTGAGATACATGTTTGTGTACTGCTAAACAGTGCAAAACTGACTGGCTCATTGCTAAAGTCTGACAGATACTATTGCATCTATGAAACACACCTGTTACTTAACTGACTCTGTGGCAGCACGTATTAAAGCAGTAATACATTCCTTTTTTGGGCCAGACGGTACTGGGTTTGAATATGGGAGTATGTCATACTTTAAAATACTTTTCGTTACAGAGTGATAATGCAAGGACATGAATTGTTTATACAGAATGTGTTGATGTGTTTTGACATACCACAGCAGTGTTAAGTGGCATTGTATGGGGGTACCTGCACCTGTTTGCCACTACTCACCATTAGCGAGCGATCTACCCCTCTGCCCAAACAAGGAGCCCAAAAAGTGAAGGAATCCATTGCTTCTTCAGTATTGCTAAAGTCTAACAGTTAGTACCGAGTCTCTGGAATTCACCTGCTACTTAAATGACTCTGCCGCAGCATGTGTTAATGCAGTTAATGCAGTGATACATTCCTTTTTGGGGACAGATAGTACTCGGTTCAAATACAGCTGTATCTAATACTTTTAACTACTTTCATATCATCATTGCTGCACGTGGGTTGGCATGTGCCCATTGCACAATAATGCATTAAAGAAAAGAAATGGGGAAGATGGGACAGTAATGAAATGGGGAGCAAGCAGGGGGATAATAAAGGTAAACCAATACAAGAATGTGTAGGAGGCCAGGTAGGATAGAACCCTAGCTTTCCATTTCTTCAATAGTAAAAAATGATAATATATGCAGAATATTAGCTGAATTAGGACTGTAACCTCCAGAAAAAGGGGTGACCACAACACAATCATGTTTTATAGCCAACTGAACTGAGTGAAGTGTGTCAAGAAGACGTGTGTGAAATGGACATCTATGCAGTGGACGATTTTTTTTTTTTTTTTTTGAGAGAGAGAGGAATGATGGAGAAGAGATATAGGTATGTCTGGATCTGGTAAGTTGGGTAGGTGAGGAAGCAAATGTAGACAGATAAGAGAAATAAGACAAGAGACAGTGATGGTGATGGACAAAAGAGGTTGGTGGACACCACGGATGGGGTGAGGGTGGGAATATTCAGGACCCATGGTGTCAAGCTGGACAACAGTGAGAATCAATTCCTCACCCACAGGACTGTCATCACTGTCACCTCACTCTGCCACTAGCTGGAGTGATTGACATCTCCTTCTCCTCTTCCTGGTACTTCATAAAATGAGGCACTGCAGCCTCTGCAGCCAGTGCACAACCATACGCCCCATCCTTGGCAACTCAGTGCAGGTAATAAACTAACCACCCCACCACTGCTCCCAGATAACCAATGGAATATTCTATGGGGCAGGACTACCTAAGGGACAGCAGAGGTGGTGCTGCCAGGTTGGCTCCCAGATGTGCTGGGCAATGCTGCCATAGCTGGTGGAGTGGGAGCAGGGGGATCCAGTGGGGCTTGCTTACCCTCTTGTGCTGTGGAAAATTTCGTGATGTGGTACACATCAGATGACATGGACACATTTTGATGACACATAATAAAATAAAACAAAAAAAATAAATAAAAAAATAAAGCAAACAAAAAAATAAAATAAAAAAGAGAGATAGCACTTGGGGTGAGAGAAACAAAAGAGATTAAGGTTAGTATCTTCCTATGTGACATACACTGCATTAAAACAATTATTTGACTCTATTATCTTAACCTTTACTCTTAAGACTACCACCCCCTAACAGATAACTTTTACTTTTAAGACTATTAGCTCCTAAGAGATGCACACCATACTACACATTGCAGCTAGTACTCCTTTACATGTACATATATTGCAGATATTTGTGTTCCAGTTATACAGGTTACAGTTTACAGCAGGCATGTGTGCCATTGGTATAGAGTTTTTACTTTGAACTTTTAAGTTACACATACTTGAAGAATTAACAGTATTGCATATTTGGGAAGTGTGGTACCTTAACAATCCCTGACCAAAGTCTAATATTGTACTTTTGGTTTTTGCTACAGATTAATGCATGCATACTTTCTTTTACAGTTGAGATATGCATGCTCAATTTGATACCACTTTATGCAACATCAAAAAGGCTATATTTACCTTTAATGCTACAATAACAACTATTCTGCAGCATACATACCACATGCCTCCCTCATATCGCAATCTAGGGTCATGAGTCCTAACATTGACCTCCCTTTCTATGGCAGTTGTGGAAAAACAGAACAGAACAGAATGCCATTATGAATACCAGTCTTGCCTATATTCAGCTCTTAAGTCTTAGAAGTAGCCTCTGTAGTTCATACAAAAGTATGGGATGTCTGCAGTACTAAATTCCCTAATCCAACAGTCAAAGATATCTCTCTTCCTCGTCTGTAGGTCATTGTAGTGATTCCTGCATTGTTCAGCAGTGTGGGGGATGCCGGTGACACTGGTTACAACCCAGGCCAAATTATCTCAAGCCTCTGCCTTATACTCAGACCCAGAATAACCCCTCTGCAGTAGCCTGGCACTGTGGTGTTTCACTTAGAGTCCAACAAAAATCTTGGAATCCTGGACACCCCATCCTGAGCCCTAAATCTCACACCCTCTCCCGAATGCCTGCCATGTCTACCACGAATCAAGAGCAATGGAGAATTATGGTTAATTCCAGTTATTGTGTTTATTGGGAGTGCATACACTATTTGAAAATGTTGAACACACCTTACCATCATGCAACTGCTGTGCTCGGCAGTGAGCACCCTCAGGCCCCACGTTTACGTGATAGTAAGTGGTGCCCAACAGTGGCAAGTATGCCCAACAGTGGCAAGTAGTGAACAATTACAAGCAGTTGTGTCTGTGTATTAGGCAAATGCATAGGCTATGCCAGTTCAAATAGCAGAAATATACTTACAGGAACATAGTACAAAGTATACCCACAGTCATACATTTGATAATAGTATGACAATACATAATAGGAATTGGGCAAAAGTAAGTGTATGGAATATGCTTTGTTCAAGCACATTACCATCACTATGATAGTCCTGCACTTATACCTTTTGCCACAAGAGGGTTATGAAAACACTTGCCTATGTTGCAGTTCACTGCTGTCAGGGTCCTGTCTGCTTTCTGGGGGTCCAGTTGTCCAGTTTGCACACTGCTGCACTTCACATAGAACAGCTAAACATAGTCAAATCTGACATTCATTTTTCTCCATTTCCCACAGACACTGGCCAAAAAAAAAAGTGAAAGAAATGGATTCAAACCCAGTGCCATCAGACCCCAAAAAAGAATGCATCAGTGCATTAACATGTGCTGCCACAGAGTCAGTTAAGTAGCAGGTGTGCTTCATAGACTCAGTACTAACTGTCAGACTTTAACGATATGCGCATGTTTCTGCTCTGCTTTTCTATGGGCAAATGTGTATCTCACATGTGTATACACTTTGCTAACCATTGAGCAAACCCACTACATGCTGCACTATAGAAACTATATATTATTAAGTATTACTGTGCTTTATTGTCCAATTCATAAGTGTGACATGACATTACATGTGGGAACATTAAAAAATGAAGGCCCTATCTCAAACTATGTCACATATTTACAATACAGCCATGTGCTGCTCTCCCAAAGCACTGCAATCCTGGTGTCTCAGTACTTTTTGCACAAATATATCACCTATACTACAGAAAATAATACCAAATATTGTCTTATATGCAATCCACATCAATCTGGTAACATGCAGAACTACAACTATTGACCTATAAGCCTAACAAGGCTTATCTGCAAGGCTAGGGAAGGGATCAGCATGGACAATATCCACAGGGACATAGGTGAAGTTCAATAAACTTGAGTCAACCTATGTTGTGTTTGTCAAGGATAGATCTTGCCTATTGAACCTTGTGGACTTCTTTGATGCTGACCTCAAAGACCTGGATGACAGATAACAGGGCATACTAACTATGTTCAATTCTCCAAGCCCTTTGACAATATCCCTCATTCATGTCTAATAATGAAAATATCCTATCTGAGAATTAAGCCATACAGTTCTAGCAGGATTGCCAACTGGCTCGCACTCCTCTGTAATAGGATTCCACTGCAAGTGAAGCTTTGGTCCTCAATGACCCTGTTCAAAGTAACCTTCACTGCTGGTTGGGTGATTGTAAAGTCACCTCTGGGGTGGCATCTATCTCTCCCCATAGACAAGACCAGTTGTTGCTGCTCATAAAATTACTCTGATAACTAGGACCATCTACATATGCTTAATAAGGGTACTTGTGTTTTTACATAGATAATCTTCTATTGCCCCAGGTATGGTGATAACCATGTACTCCTAAAATATACAAATACAATATGTGAAGGATGCAAGTATACAATGAATCTAGAATAAATGTTCTCTCTGTCAGGTAACAATTTAGATGTCAAACAAGTTGTCAGCACACATACACTTCACCTCCTCAACAAACCAAGTGCACAACACATAAATCCACACTCACAGAGGTACTCATTAGAAGATTACCAAAAGAGCAGAGACTTAGCAAATGCAAAACTTCTGCACACATTACAGTCCCAAAGGAACCCACTGCCCATAAAACAAATGGATCATTTTCTCACCCATTAAGACTTTAAGGTAAAACACCTCAAAATCAATGTCTTGGTTATAGACAAATCCATACTGAGACACACAGACACCCCCTCACTAGGTTGTACAAGAAGAAAGTAACAGTCAGCTGCCTGTCAGGTGCTAGGATCTACAAAGTCACACACGCACTCAAGTCTGTCAACAACAAGCACAGTTACACCTCTGTTGTACTCCATGTTGGAGTAGATGACTTGAGGCATACCTCACTCGATTATATAAAGAGATATACATATATATATATATATATATATATATATATATATATATATATATATATATATATATATATAGATATATATATATAAATGACAGAGCTCTCTGATAATGTGTCCCAGACAGGTATATCCATAGCTCTAAGCACCATTCTACCTCCAGCCAGGATGACGTCTCAATACAAACAAAAGACTTATCGACTTCAGCAATTGGATTAGCTACTGGTGTCAATCCTGAAGGATCCAGTATTTGCCAGCCTGGGATGATATGGTTGACAGACCTTGCTGCTTTGCCAGGTATGATCTTCATCTGTCACCTCTTGCCTTTCAGTTACTGGCCAAGGTACCTGCCTCCCCCATAGTGCTTCTTTTAGGTAATGTCATAAGACACAGAGACATGATTTAGGGCTGCAGGGAGTACTCTGGCCATGAAAGGCTGTAGTGCCTTCCATACATTCATGCCACAAAATGAATGTGAAAGAACCAAAGGAGGAGGTGTATCCATCTTCCCAAAAGGCAAATACACTTCAAGACTGGTTAAGCAATATGAGTCCCTAGAGTTACTCCAAGTCCAACTAACTGCAGGAAAGACCCCCCCTCATGTCATTATTAGCTACAAGTCCAACAACATGAACCATGAAAACCACACAGTGCCTTCCTGGACCTACTTGAGTCACTCCTAATACAGCTAAACATCCTAGGCACGGTTAACGTTAACTATCCTTCCATTGACTGGGATACATATATGAGCACAAATACTCTTGCCCTAACGTTCCTGTATTTTGTAAACATGAATTCTCTGGAACAGTTAATCTGCACCCTCAGAAGGGTGGCTTGAATGTCCTAGACCTAGTATTCACCAACATGGGAGATGGCTGCATCACCCCAAGTGTGAGACCCTCCCTTATAAGGTCTGACCATAAATCTTTCAAATTCAGTGTAACAATCATACCTGCCCCCCCCCCCCCAGGATCTAAAGTTTGAACAATTTCTCCAAAGCAAACTATAACCTCCTAAGTGGTGGCATAAATAGTTTCAAACCTCTTGTCATCACTGACAGTAAAGACTCCTATACAGAGATGGACACAGATACCATGTATAAACAGCTTTACAAGTGTATAGACTTAGCTGTACCAGAACAGATCAAAACTTACTCATGAAAAAACAAGTTACCCTGATGGACATCTAGCATAAATAGATTACACAACAAGAGAAATAAACTGATGTCCAGCAATAAGAGGGAACAGTCTCAGCAGAAGAATACCCTCCACAGCATGAACAAGCAAATTAGACATCTTGTAAAGTCCTCTAAATCTAATTACAAATCTAAATTAGCATCCATAGCTAAGGATAATCACAAGGGATTCTTTAGCTATGTCTGTAACGTGAAAGGGAAGACCTGGCTTTGCATCAAATTCAGTGGATGGTACCACTCATGCTGAACCTGAGAGCATAGCCAATCTGTTAGCAGACAGGTTTGGCAAAAATGTTACACCCCTGTCTGCACCAATCATTGACACACCTGTCAACAGTTCTCTATCTATTATCTCTAAAGAATATGTTGCAACTGCGTTCAGCAAGGCCAAAAATGCAGCCTGTATGGGACCAGGTGACATCCCAGGCTGCTTACTAAACAGTCTAAAGCAAGAGTTAGCAGAACCACTGAGTGGGATGTCACTCCCAGAAAACCTTAGATACAGGACTCAGGTGTGCCTTCTGTAGGAGTCATGGAAAGTGACAGGATTGCCTGCACACACATTATAGATTATCCATTGGATATTGCAGGCCACCTGATAGTTGATAGAATGATAACCTTTTCTGTTGATGTGCTTCCTTTCCTTTTCACCAGGTGACACTTTTATTTATATGTGTGTACAGCCTGTGGTCCCCAGAATCTCAGGGAAATGAGGTATGGAATTGTAATGTGGTGTGGTGGTATCTCTCTCCTCTGGGGTACATTGAAACCAGATATGTTCCTTTACATATAGCAGCATTGCACTGAAGAATAGATATAAAATTCTTGAGGATGAAGCCTGTAGCAGCCTTACTATGTCCCCTGTGAGTCACTGAAACATGACGGAAACTAGTAGACTTAATGCTACTCATACCTTGGTCTCCACTGGGATGGTATTTCCTCAGTTTCCCCGGGTACTCAGGTGAGGGTGGCAGATGTTGACTATTTGTTCTAAGGTATCCTTGTCCACCTTGTAGTGCTCTATTTTTTTTTTTTTTATTCCTCTAAGTCTTTTGGGTTTCTAATACCAAGATGGGAATGGACCCCATTCCTAAGTCAATGTATAATTAAAATTTATGAAACTGTTGTTGTTTCAATCTTTGATGTTAGTCAGAAGTGCCCTTTGCAGCACCCACAATGTGCCCAGTAATGACTCCTTCTGCAGTTTGTACAGAATTACGTGTCAGTAACATATCTAATTATGACTGCATATTTTTTTATAAGACCCGTTGCTCCTTCTACTACTGGAACTGTCTGGATATCTTACTTCCATATTGCCCTCATTACTGCCTGCAAATTCTGGTACTTTAAGACTTTGTGTTTCCCTGTATTTAAGACACCATAGTCACTGGGTGTAGTGATTTCAATAATCAGTGCTACATTTGTCTTCTTTTTATGGACTACTGTATCTGGTTTTCTTCCATTTATTTTTGGAACTGTTGGCAACGGATGCCATGTGATATAAATTTCATAATTTTTTATGATGCTTTGTTTCTTATGTTTCCATTGTTTTTCAGTCACTTCAATATTATAATGTTTGCACAATCCCCAGTGAAACAATCTTGCTATATTATTATGCCTTTCACTATACAGACCTTCTGCCATTAATATGTCACAACCAGCAACAAGATGAGTGACTGTTTCCAATTCTATTTTACAAACTTACATTTGTCTGTTTCTCCCACATGTTCAATGGACTTTATAAACCAATGTGTACACAGTCCAGTATTTTGGGTTGCCAATACTAACCTTTCATCTTTTGGTTTGAATTTGCCTCTTTGTAATCATTCCCGTGTTCAGTCCTGATCAACACGAGGTTGCTCCATGAGTTTTCTATACTTGCAACTATATTTATTTAGTTTCCATAGTTTTTGCCTTCTCATCTGATCCTTCACTTTATATTCTTTCATTTTTGGGGGGGGCACATTCATTTGCTGCGTGATTTTTATCTACTTCTGGTTTGATTTCCATTCCCACTTGACAGTGATATGCTTCTGTCAGACTAAGCAGGGAAGTCATCTTAAATTTATTCTCCTCATGTTTCAAAACTTTCAGTATGTTTGGGTCTTGTGAGGTCAGCAGATATGTATGCAGTCTCAGAATTGCAGATCTATACATGTAGGCAATTTCAAGGAGGCCTATATCTCCATCAGAACAGGGAATATATAATCTTTGTAGGCACTGATTTTTATAAACAATTTGGTGAGCATGAAGCATCTTTCTTGTTTTCATGTCTAATACATCGAACACCTTTTGGGCCAGACAATCACTCCAAAACTGTAAGTTAGGACAGGAAGAGAAAATTGGTTTATAGCTTGAACTTTGTTCCTAGATATCAATGCTGTTTTCAGGATTAATTTAAGTCTTCTAAAATATTCCTTACTGAGTTTTATTCACATTTGTTCATGTTTTACTATTTATCCTTCATTAATTCCCAAATATTTATACACTTGCTCTTGCTCAAGTTCTTTTATATCATGTTCTTGTCCCAAACTGATGTTTTCAAAGGTTGTTTTTGTACATTTATCAAAACCGAATGACATTCTTACATCATCTGAAAATGATTTCATTACTTCTAGTTGTGCTTTCAGTTCCTCATCTGATGAGATATACTGTTTTAAATCATCTACAAAGAGAAGATGCAAAGTCTTTATACGTTTTTGCTTTCTGGGAGCCAAATTATACCCATGACCTAATCTGTTAAGCAGACAGCTTAATGGGTTAAGGGCAAGGCAAGAGGGCAGCTGTGACAGAGAGTCACGCTGGAATAACCGCCTTTGGAGTTTTATCTCTGGAATAATAATTTGTCCTTTATCATGGCTTAACTGCAGAGTGGTTTGCCACTGTTTCATGGTTGCTTTGATATAGTTTATCAGTGTAGGATGTATCTTAAACATTTTACCCAAGAATATGGTATACTGTCAAATGCTTTTCTGTAGTCTCTCCATGCCATACCCAGATTCTTCCCCTTTTTAGAGTTCTCCATTATGATTTTATTCAACAACAAATGGTCGTTTGTTCCATATGACTTTCTTTTACTGCCCTTTTCTTCTACTGTCATAACTGAGTTTTCTTCTGCATGGCTATAAACTCTGTCAACATCATTTCCTGTGTATATTTTTATGTCGTTGAAAGGCAAGTTATTAGTCTATACTTTTTTGGGTAGCTTGCAGGTTTGTTCTTAAGTAGGACCATTGTATTTCTACTGTTAGCCAGGCTTGTGTCTGTTCAGAGTGTGCATATAAATAGTTCTTACTCAAAGCTAAATCTTTTTGCAAAGATGTTAATTCTTTTAGCCAGAAGTTAGGTACTACATCTGGGTCTGGGGTTTTTGTTAGAAAAATATATATATTCACATATATGCTGCCTAGAAAATATATTTACATACATACTGCCTAGAAAAATATATATTTACATATATACTGCTTAGGAAAATGTGTATTCAAACATTCAGATATATATAAGTTGTGTGGTCAGATATATAGAGAAATGTGTGCTTTAGACAGGAATAAAGGTGCTCAAATCTATATAGGGAACAAAGGTTGAAAAACAGTATGATATGTAATGCATTTAATTCTGTTTTACTAAAATAATAGTAGAAATAAACTCGCATATTATTGCTTGAAGCATAAGCTGCAGTGTAATTAGAAATTTGGCCTTGGCAGCGTTCAAGCACGGCCTGGCTCATGTCTGTCAGTAAAGATTATTTTGCAAAGTTAGAAAATAATAAATCTGCCTGCATGTGTATCTTTTCCTGCTTCCACCAGAAGAATAGTTTGTGCACTATCAGAGATAGTGTCCAGCTGGTAAACAAGAGAGGAACAAAGAAAAGCATTAAAGAAGACATGCACCCATTGTATTCGAACTAATCTAAGAGCCTTGAATTGGCTACATCCTCGGAAGGACATTGTGACTGACCAGGTGCTTGCAAGGCTGTAACATTCTCATGGGAAAAGATTTTTGAAAACACCATCTCAGCACTTTTCATAAGTTACTATGATGTAAAGACCCTGTCACTGACCACGTCAGTGAGGTGGGCAGAAGCTGATAATAAACTGTATAAAATGTCGTATGTTACACCAATAAAGTAGACAAAATTCTGTACAAGTTTGTGTATGGTTTTTTGCCTCCTAATGTACATTAGAGTATTAGAGTATTAGAGTATTAGAGTTTTAGATACTTGAGCTTTCCTGCATTACTGTTTGTTATTGACTGTCATTATTTTTTAATGCCAGATGAATTTTACAGTCTGACTTTAATAAATTTATTTAACATTTTGGTCCTAATCGTGCCGGAATTCCCTTGGTAAGCTGCAGGTCAGAGTATATAGGTGGCACCAAAACCTGCGCAGGAGAAGGAAAGACCTCCGACTGAATTGTCGTATCTAAAGAGGCTGTCCACTTGTCTGATCTGTGGCCGAAAAGCGGAAAACTGGATCCTAAAAAGAAGTTTCCGAACAGTAAGCGGGAGGCTCGGGTAAGCAGAATTCCTCTCTTTGTTTTTGTTTTAGATCAGGGACCAGGTTACACTGTGCTATTGCTAAGGTTTGTGATAGCAGGGAGAGAGGTAGTCGAAGTATTGTATCTTGAGTCATAGATCAGGAAGTAAACAAAGCAAAGTAAAACAGTCATTCTAGACACTACTGTGAATACGGGGAATAAGATACCACGTGGTACAAGAGAAAGGGTTACGTAACAGTTCTTTTTTTCTTTCAGAGACATGGGAAATGAATGCACTAAAGGGTCACGTGACCCCTAACAGAAGATGCAAAGTATATGCAATTGCAAAGAGCAGATAATGTGAGATATTTTTCAAAATGGGTTAATAAGTATGACTTTGATGGTAAATTAGATAAAATATCATTAGTAAAACTTTTGAAACAGTTAAAATCTGACGAGAAGGTCAGGCAAAAACAACAACAGTTGGGTTCCTCAAGCACATAGGTGGATTGAGGAAGTGAACCAAGGGAACAGAAAATAAAAATGCAAAAGCACTGTTTTTAGACAAAGAGGATAATAATACAATAGTAGCATTGGTCCCTCCCTACCACCTCCTCCGATGCCTTACTTAGAATATGAAGCGGAGGCGGGCTGGACCCCCACGTTATCCAGAGACAACGGGGTATTAAGACAACCATTTGTAAGAGAACCTATCGAACTAGATCCCGAACACGTCAAACATTTATGGATGTTCAACCAAGCGGAAATTTATTAGATGAGAGTGAGGAAATCTGTCCATTAATTGAAGTACCAAACCCACAGGCAGGACAGGAGGGCCAGGCCTCAACTCTCTTAGTGTATAGACCGTGGACACCGGAAGACATCCGGAAAGCCACAGAAGGAATTCCCCATCCAAAAATTAACTTTGAGAAATTTGTACAAGATTTACAGGGCATGAGATTGAGTTACCACCTGAATGGGGAAGAGGTAGAAAAAGTAGTTAGACAAATTTTAGGTCCGGACTGGCACATGATTTGTGGTACCTGGAATGCCCGTGATGCGCAACTCAGGCCACTCCCACATAGTGACGCAGAACTAGATGCTAGATTGAAGGGTCTTACAGACCGCATTACTGAGAAATGGAAACCTAGGGCAGACTGGACTTGTATTAACCAATGTGTACAACAAGATAATGAAACAGTAGACGCATACTATGGTAGATTATTAGAATGTTTTAATAACCATAGTGGTATGACTATTCCTGAAAATCAAAAGAATGATAGCTCATATGAACAGCAGTTGAAGAATGCATTTTTAAAAGGTTGTATTGCCCCTATCAACAGCTTCACGAAGCATATGATAGATCACCGAACGAGTAGGCTTCAAGCCTTGTTAGAGTATGCTAGACATGCCGAAAAACATTTTAACAGTAAAAAGAAAAAGAAAACGCAGGTCTTCACAGCTGAAGACGGTGCGGAAGTTTTTGTAGTACAAACAGCCAAAAAGGGTAAGCGAAATGCTCAGGGTAACAAACGCTCTGACAGAAACTCAGAATTTTATGAGGACAGGAAAAAAAGAGGTGAGTGCTTCAATTGCGGTAAGAAGGGACATTTGGCAAGGGATTGCAGGAGCAAGGCACCTGTGGAAAAAAAGGATAAGGATGATGAGGATTGACTAGATGGCAGTTATACTGCTCGGCAGTCATTAGGAGAGACTAATGAGCAGGAGAATAATGTAAATACCTTAGAAGAAACAAATGACATGCAACCGGATGTAGAAGTTGGGGAAAGTGAAGTTTTGGACTTGGCACTACTGAGCTTGGAGCTCTATTTAGCAGACACTAAACCGGAAGTTACACTTCTGGTGGAAGGAAGAGAAGTCAAATTTTTGTGTGATTCAGGAGCATCACGAACTTTGATACATCCTTCAAAGTTACCGGAACATTCTGAGTCACCCGATTACATATTAGTGAAAGCAGCAAACAGACAGCTGTACAGGGAACCACTTTCCCATGATATAGCAATAACTGACCCCGTCTCGGGTATGACCCAGAGAAGTAAAATAGTACTTTCTGCCAAATGCCCCATGAACTTATTAGGAAGAGATCTTATGCAACTTTTTGGCATAGCAGTAGTCCCTACCATGAACGGTATGGAGGCACAGAGACAAACTGATACTTTGTAGTACGATCGGAGGGTGAGGCCTATTATTGGTACAGCCAGGATCTGGTTACAACCGGTCCAGGGGCAGTGACCAAGGAACTGATGAATGTAGCCACCAGCAAGGTGCTTCCCCTCGATGTTGATCAGCAACATTTGTTACATTGTACCCTATATTATTGTAGCACATCAGGACCTGATAAAGAATATGAACAAAAATTGTTCAGGAATCCCGCAAATAGACTAATACTACGGACTTTATACTGGGACACTGAGGGCAATAGTGTAGTGAGTTGTTCATTGCCTCAGGAGTTCTTGGAATTGTACAAATCCAATAAACTACCGCATGTTAGCCTAACCAAAAACAGGAATGTTAGGTGGGTAGACTTGGGTGACAAAGTGACAAAATGGGAGAAACTAACTGACTTAGAGTTATCGGACTTAGGAGTACAGAAACAAAAACTAAATTGGTTAGCATAGCCCAGCTGTACACTTACAACAGAGTGAAGACAGCTGACTGGCGTTCTTGATAGAAGAAGAAGAAAAACTTTGAGTAAAATACCAAATGTTCTTTGGTCAACAGGGAAATCGGATGTAGGACTTATTCGAACAGCAGGGCCAGTAGTTATTACACCAAAATCGGCCTTTAGACCAAGGAAAAGACAATATCCTTTGAGCAAGGATGCAGAACAAGGAATCAAACCTATCATAATGGCATTACTTAAGAAAGGGATACTGGTAGAATCCTTGGATTCACCATGTAATACTCCTCTATTTCCTGTTAAAAAAGCAAACGGGGAATGGCGGATGGTACAAGATTTACAGGCTGTGAATGATGCGGTAATACCAAGGGCACCTACGGTGCCAGACCCGCATACCTTGTTAAATGATTTGAAGCCGCAACAAAAATATTTCACCGTGGTAGATATTAGCAATGCGTTTTTTTCAATACCTATCCACCCTGACAGCCAGCATTGGTTTGCATTCACATTTCAGGGCAAAAGGTATACATTACCGACTACCACAGGGATATAGTGAAAGTCCAACAATATTCGCACAAGAGATGGCTAGCAACCTGGCGGGGTTTTCTCCACCAGGGGGCAGCCAAGTACTACTTTATGTAGATGACATCTTGCTTGCAGCTCCTACCCAGCAGCAATGTAGGGAAGACACAATAGCATTGTTAAAATTCTTAGCTGAGCAAGGGCATAAAGTGAATAAACATAAATTGCAACTTTGGAAAGAACAGGTTAAATACCTGGGATATGTGATATCCAAAGAAGGTAGAACATTAGATGAAGATAGGAAAACAGCAATCTTACAAGCACCTAGACCAACTACCAAAAGGAAATGATGTCCTTCTTGGGAACGACTAATTTTGTCGAAGTTGGATACCAATTATGCTTTAGAAACGGCTCCATTGGCTGATTTAATATTTAAAACACCAATGGCAGCACAAGAAACACTACATTGGACACTGGAAGCAGAAGCAGCCTTTTGCAGACTAAAACAACTGATAGTCTCATCGTTAGTTTTAGGGCTTCCGAATTACCATAAGAGATTTTTCCAGACTGTAGATTGTAGGCGGGATATATGACGTCAGTACTGACGCAACAACATGGCGGCAAGCAACGCCCCATAGCTTATTATTCATCACAGTTAGATCCGGTGGCACGATCATTACCACCCTGTGTACAAGCAGTTGTCGCAGCAGCTATGGCAGTGCAAGCTTCGGCCTCAGTGGTATTGTTTCATCCTCTCACGTTGAGAGTACCTCATGCAGTTGCGATAATTTTACTGCAAGAAAAAATAGCATTTTTATCCCCTGCCAGACATATTTCTTGTATGACCATACTATTGAGTCAACCCCATATGACAATTGAACGATGTACGACATTAAATTCATCGACATTACTTCCGATTCCTGTAGATGGCACACCACACAGTTGCCTACAGGAAATGGAACAAATAACCACACCTAGACAAGATCTTACTGATGTGCCTTTAGCCGATGCAGAGGTGACATTTTATGTGGATGGATCCTGTAGACGAGGTCCTACAGGAAAGAACCTAGTGGGTTATGCAGTAGTGACTGATAACGAAATCATAGAAGCACAACCCCTGCAACATAACCTGTCAGCTCAAGCAGCAGAATTGATAGCTTTGACACGTGCTTGCACTCTAGCGAAAGACAAATGTGTTAACATATATACTGACAGTCAGTATGCTTTCTCTACAGTGCATGTCTTTGCACAACAGTGGAAAAACAGGGAATGATAACATCTACTGGCAAACCGATTAATCATGCACAATTGATTTTGAACCTGTTAGATTCTATTCAGTTACCCACTAGAATAGCTATCTGTAAATGTGCAGCCCATACCAAGCAACAAGATAGAATTTCAAAGGGAATGCTCGGGCTGATGCAGCTGCAAAGCAAGCTGCCTCAGACCTAGAAACTGTGTTTTAAATGAAGAACTACAACCTTCTGAGACTCTAGATTTAGAAATGTTAAAAACAATGCAGACATTAGCTACAAAAGCAGAAAAGCAGAAGTGGATAAAACGAGGAGCAATCCTTGAAGAGGGACTGTACACCTCCAAAGAGAAAAAAACAATATTGCCATCTAATTTATTTAGATATGCAGCTTTGTTGAGTCATGGGCAGAGCCATGTCTCAACAGGGGGGATGGTACAGTTAGTTAACAAAACATTCCAAACATACGGATTTGAATTATACACAAAAATTTTGTGCAACATGTCATATTTGTAGCAAACATCATGCACAGGGAGCATTTAAACCGAAGCGAGGGAGCTTTCCAACACCACCCTATCCGTTCCATACTATTTGTATGGATTTCATAGAACTGAATAAATGTGAAGGGAAAAAATACTGTTTAGTGATCATAGATATGTTTTCAAAATGGGTAGAAGCTTTTCCAACCAGGAATCCGGATGCAGCAACAGTAGCAAAAGCCTTAGTGAAAGAAATCATTCCTAGATTTGGCATACCGGAAAAAATTTATAGTGACAATGGAACACATTTCGTAAACCAGACAATACACCAGCTTGGGAGATTTTTTGGGATTTCTTTGAAAACCATTGTGCTTATCACCCTCAGTCAGCAGGACTGGTGGAGAGGTACAATGGAATTTTGAAAAACAAGTTGAGAAAATTGATGAGTGAGACTCAAAAGACTTGGATTTGCTGTCTGCCTTTAGCACTGCTGAGCATGAGAACTGTTCCAAATGTAAAGGGCTTGACCCCTTTTGAGGTAGTGTTTGGAAGAGCATATTGTGTGCCACAATGGAAGGCCCTCATGCCTGCAGAGCTGGAGGCCGATGGCTCATTAGCTAGTTATATGAAGAAATTGTTAACAAATAAGACTGTTTTGCAGTTGAACTCTATTTCAGATAAACAAGAAGCAAAACCGGAGGCCGTGCTGACCCCGGGGTCCTGGATCTGGCTGAAAGTCATCAAAAGAAAGAACTGGGCGAGTCCAAAGTGGGAAGGTCCGTACCAGGTACTATTGGCAACACCTACTGCAGTAAAAATTGCTGAGAGATCATCTTGGGTTCATTTGACGCATTGTAAACCACTCAAAGAATTTAATTTGGATAAACGTTTTTTAACTGACATATCACAGAAACAGGATGGCCAGAGGCAGAGTGAATAAAAATGTGAAGCAACCCCAAAGACATTGGTTCACTGGCCTACTGATCATACATTTATTAACTATGTTTGTAGTGACCTTTTTGTTGTTATGGTTTTTCTTACATATAACTACAGAAGTGAAACTGATAAAACGTGATGAAGGACTGGCTATAGACTGGCACCCAAACTTCAACACATACCTGGCTATGAAACGAGTCTATGTAGAAACTATGAACGTCTCAAATTGCTGGGTTTGTACTGCAATACCCACAGCATATGGAGGACTTTTAATGTCTGCTGTCCCCTTGGGGATAAATGAAACTTGGGAAAACCTATTATTTGATACAGGTACTGTGAGATCACAAGACAAAGTGGCATTATATTTACCCGTTACTCAGAAAGGAATTGTTTGTTTTGTTAAAAATGATACACTCCAGGTTGGTTGGAGTAACTGTAACATAACTGTGTCTTACAAATGTTATATAAAACCTGTAGACCAAGGTACTAGTTGTAGCACGAACTATGGTTCGTATTTAAGCTTGATGAAAACAACATTGAGAGATGTGCAAAAAACTCCTGAAATATATAGACAATTATCTGTTATAGATAAGAAAATGTTTCATTCAGGGTTAACCCGCATCAGTACTAAAGTAGAAAACTGTTATTTTGTTTGTGGGAAAAAGGCCTATAAATGGTTACCTGAGAATTGGTCTGGCAGTTGTTTTTTGGGTTATCTGGTTCCAGCCATAAGACATACTGCAGAATTGCCTCTGGGTAAAATACGTAATGTGAGAAATGTAGCTCAGCAAGCCGAGAATACAGTCAGAAAACCTGCTAATCCAGTGGGTAAGATTGAAGCAAGCTGGAAGGATCATTCGCTGTGAAGGACAAAGAAAAGTTGACCCATATGGACTTGAGTGACAGTGTTATATCCTGGGCTGGGATATTCCCAACCTACGGAGCAGTCAAATCGATTTGGGAACTGAGGAAATTGTCAAAACTCCTCAAGTAATGAGCAATGCGACTTTTTCCGCTCTTGAACTTGTGACTGATGAAATGAATGCAATGAGAACAGTTGTATTACAGAACCGAATGGCTCTCGACTTCACCCTAGCGGTAGAGGTGGTAATGCGCTTATCAAAGAAGAATGCTGTGCGTATATTCCAGACAACCAACATGAAATCAATGATCACCTGGAGGTAATACAGCAGGTGTCAGCAATGGCAGAACCAGGCCCAAACCCACTGACGAACTTTTTCCAGAATCTATTTGGGGGGTGGGGTCGGTCCTTATGAATATTCTGATAGCAATTTGTGTAGTACTGCTCATAATTGGAGCATGTGTCTGCTGCGGCATACCCTGTGTAAAAAAATTAGTTAAAGACTTAGTTGACATATCAGTAACTGAAACTATGTACCAAGACATGGAATTGAATTTGTTGATACCAAGCGAAAGCCTATCTGAAATATAAAGCAAATGACTTACTTAGCTAAAAGTCCTTGAAAGGAAAAGGCTAAGAAATGAAATGATACTGTTTATGTTTCAAATAGAATGAAATGCATTAACAGGAGGGAGAATGTTAGAAAAATATATATATTCACATATATGCTGCCTAGAAAATATATTTACATACATACTGCCTAGAAAAATATATATTTACATATATACTGCTTAGGAAAATGTGTATTCAAACATTCAGATATATATAAGTTGTGTGGTCAGATATATAGAGAAATGTGTGCTTTAGACAGGAATAAAGGTGCTCAAATCTATATAGGGAACAAAGGTTGAAAAACAGTATGATATGTAATGCATTTAATTCTGTTTTACTAAAATAATAGTAGAAATAAACTCGCATATTATTGCTTGAAGCATAAGCTGCAGTGTAATTAGAAATTTGGCCTTGGCAGCATTCAAGCACGGCCTGGCTCATGTCTGTCAGTAAAGATTATTTTGCAAAGTTAGAAAATAATAAATCTGCCTGCATGTGTATCTTTTCCTGCTTCCACCAGAAGAATAGCCTTGTGCGCACTATCAGAGATAGTGTCCAGCTGGTAAACAAGAGAGGAACAAAGAAAAGCATTAAAGAAGACATGCACCCATTGTATTCGAACTAATCTAAGAGCCTTGAATTGGCTACATCCTCGGAAGGACATTGTGACTGACCAGGTGCTTGCAAGGCTGTAACATTCTCATGGGAAAAAGATTTTTGAAAAACACCATCTCAGCACTTTTTCATAAGTTACTATGATGTAAAGACCCTGTCACTGACCACGTCAGTGAGGTGGGCAGAAGCTGATAATAAACTGTATAAAATGTCGTATGTTACACCAATAAAGTAGACAAAATTCTGTACAAGTTTGTGTATGGTTTTTTGCCTCCTAATGTACATTAGAGTATTAGAGTATTAGAGTATTAGAGTTTTAGATACTTGAGCTTTCCTGCATTACTGTTTGTTATTGACTGTCATTATTTTTTAATGCCAGATGAATTTTACAGTCTGACTTTAATAAATTTATTTAACAGTTTTCCATTTAGAAACTTTTCTTTACTTTGTTTCAGTCTCTCTGGCCATTACTTCATCACACTTCATATCCTTCTTATTCTTTTTTCTACTTCTATCCATTTAGCATTTTTGTTATGTTCCACAGGATCTTCATAGATATTTCTCTAAAATGTATCCATTTCTTCTTTTTTTGGTGATCTTTCAATTCCTTTTACCTTGTTTCCCAATTATCTTTAAAACATTGTTGAGTCATCAATTCTTTTTTCTACTTCTATCCATTTACCATTTTTGTTATGTTCCACAGGATCTTCATAGATATTTCTCTAAAATGTATCCATTTCTTCTTTTTTTTGGTGATCTTTCAATTCCTTTTACCTTGATTTCCAATTCTCTTTAAAACATTGTTGAGTCATCAATTCTTTTTTCTACTTCTATCCATTTAGCATCTTTGTTATGTTCCACAGGATCTTCATAGATATTTCTCTAAAATGTATCCATTTCTTCTTTTTTTTGGTGATCTTTCAATTGCTTTTACCTTGTTTCTCAATTCTCTATAAAACAATGTTGAGTTATTAATAAATTGTTTGTTTTGTACTTTTTCTTGATATTTATCTATGTATCTTCTAAGTTTTTCTGCCTGTGCTGATAGTTTTAGTTTATTATTTGCAATAGTGCAAGATAAATCCTGATCTGTTATAATACTGTGCATTGCTTTTATCACGTTTATTTTTCTGAGTATTTTTGTTGATCTGCTCCCTCTTCTATACTCTTCTAACAGTAATACTTCTTGTCTTAATTGATTTATGGTTTTCTCAATTTGATACTTCCATGATGGCATTTGATTTCTCCCCATCCTTTCCCTTACTACCCTGGGTTCTTGTGGTAGGACTTCATCTGTTATTAATTTGGCTGCACAGTGATGTAACCTATTTACTTCTGTTATATTGCATGAATCTCTATGGACAGTCCTAATTATTGACACAAACAACTCTGACCCAAAAAAAAAAAAAACACCGACTGTGGTAAACAAAAAGGCCAAATAACAAAGCAAGACTTTCTATTCTTAAAATAAAAGAATAGAAAGTCTAGCTTTGTTATTTGGCCTCTTTGTTTTCCACAGTTGGTGTTTTTTTTTTTTTGGGTCAAAGTTGTTTGTGACAATATTGGAAGGAGAAAGGAGAGTGTTTTTGTATAGTCCTAATTACTGAGTTCATGTGTTTTATCAGACGTCTAACTTTTTGGGTTTTATTGACCTTCTGTACTTCTGCAGTCTACATCTTTCATTGATCTTAATATGTCTATCCATCTCTAGTAAATAAAGCAACTCTTCTCTTAGATCATTTTCTTCTTAACTGAGGGCACATTCTTTGTTCTCCATTTCCTGAGGGCATTCTATAGAAAGTTCCAGAACATCTTGTTATTTGCAATAGTGCACGATAAATCCTGATCTGTTATAATACTGTGCATTGCTTTTATCTATATTATCTATATCCCTCCCGGTGATAATATCACAACACTAGAACATATTCTCTCTTGGTTTTCTACCAATGTAACTAACAAAACCATCATCCTGAGTGATGTTAATATCAACTGGGACGCTATTCATTCTCCCATAAACCCCCTAAATATAAACCTCTATCATTTCTCCCAGCTCATCAACACCACAACTAGACCTTCCAAAGACTTCTCCACTGGAAGTACCCTTGACTGGATTCTAGTATCCCATCCTCACTACATCTCTGAAAGCGGTACTCTTCCCAACCCACTCAGCGACCACTTCCCTACCTTTGCCCACCGACTCCCCCTTACAGCTATCCCACACTTATATCTCTACCCGGTCATTAGCAAACTTCTACCCCAAAATATTCTCAAACCTGCTCAATCAAACAGATTGGAAACCACTAAGGACTCTACCTCTAGATAGTGCTGTTGTCTATTTCGACACAACCTTTCTACACCTGTTTAACAACCTGTCCCCCCTAAGAACAAAACAAATTAAAAGTAAATCTGTACCATGGTTAACTAAAGACACCTTAAGCATAATGGCTCTCTGAGACAAAGCTTGGAAACACTACCAGAAAAACAAAACAATCACCACCCTTAATGAATACAAACTATTGCATAACAAAGTTAGAAAAAATATTTCTTTTGACTGAAATGTTATTTTTCCACACTACAAACTAATCACAGCACAAACCCTAGAAAATTCTGACAGGGCATCTCCTCTCTGCTTACTTCAGGAAAAAAAAGAAAACCCCTGCCCTGACCCAAATGCCACTGACATAGACCTAGCTACCCAATTCAACTCTTTTTTATCAACTCCATTGCCAAACTAACTTCCTCCTTCACCAACTATCCTAGTTCTACACCCCTACAGCCACCTATTTATTCCTCCTCTAGCACCTCTTTTCACTCAACTACCCCCTCCTCTAATACCTCTTCCCACTCAAATATCCCCCTCCATACCCCGTCCCTTCTCCATACAGCCCATCCCAATCTCTATTATTAAAAATCTCTTACAAAAGCTGAAACCAGGTTCAAATTCCCTTGACCAAATTCCCTCTTACTTCTTAAAAATATCCGCAGATGCCATAGCCTTTCCCCATCTGTATCCTAATAAACAGGTCAATTACAGAAGGTCTGGTACCTCAGCCCTGGAAAAAGGCCTTCATTATTCCACTTCACAAAGGCAGGAGCAATAATAATATCCAAAATTTTCACCCAATTGCCATCCTATCCCCCATTTCCAAACTGCTAGAAAAATGCATCCACCTACAACTATTACCCTATCTCATAAATAACCAACTCCTAACCACCACACAACATGGTTTCAGGCCCAGCCACAGCACCACCACTGCTCTCCTTACCTTCCTCAAAATTATCAACAAAGCTCATGACTCCGGCCTTATTGTGTCCACCCTCTTATTAGACCTATCCAAAGCCTTCGACACCATCTCTCACAACCTTCTCCTCACCAAATTCTCTAACCTGAACCTATTCCCCACCACTATCAAATGGTTTACCAGTTACCTATCTGATAGACAACAAGCAGTCAAATGGAAAAAAAAAGCTACCTCCCCATTCCTCAATACTCCCACTGGAGTACCCCAAGGTTCTATTCTTGGGCCCCTGCTATTTAACATTTTCATAAATGACTTCTACCAGACCATCCCTGAAACTCACCTCATCCAATATGCCGATGACTCCACCATAATCTGTTCAGTCACTTCCATCCCAATTCTTATTAAACTAACCCAAAATGCCTTCTACTTAACTGAACAATGGATGCTAGACAACCACCTAGCACTCAATGCCACAAAAGCTAATCTAATGTTATTTACTTCTTCAAAAGCCACCATCCTAGAGAAAAATACCTTCATCATCACCAGTCAGAATAATACACCCCTTGAAATAGTGTCTAATACAAAACTGTTAGGTATCCTAATCGATGACCAACTCAAATTTGACACTCACTACAAGCAAATATCAAGAAAACGCACAAGAAACTTGGCATGCTCTATCGCCCAATCAGTACATCTCTGCCCCCACCAAACTAACACTTGCTACAACATACCTTATCCCATCCCTCCTTTATGGAGCCCTTCTCCTCACCAACCTACAATCCTCCCTAAACGCTAAACTATCCTCCTGTTACTATAACATTTCAAAATTTGCAACAGGCTACAGATCCCTAACACACCACTGCACTGCCCTTCACAAACTCAGCTGGCTGGAACTACCTAACTACCTCACTTATATTCAACTCACTCAAGCACATAAACTCATCTTTAACCCCTCTCTCTGCCCCTTCCTGGCCTCCACCTTTAAGATGCACCAGCCCAATAGATCCCTAAGATCTTACTCCCAAAATCTCATTGAGCTATACAAACCCACCCATCCCCCAGGGAAAAATCTTCTATCCTTCTCCATAGCTCGCCCGTGGAATTCTCTTCCTCCACTAATCCTCACAACTAGCAACCTATCTGTCTTCAAAACCTTACTCTACTCCCATCTAACTTCCAAATGGGAATGCCTCTGTACCCATCCTGCATGAAACTCCCAACCTAAGCTACTCCCCTCCATTCAGCAGACTTCCAAACATCCTACTATTATTACTTAACAGCAATAAGCACCTATTGTACTCATATACCTGTATATATACAAAATGGTATAACACTGAAATAAGCATCCAGACATCCTACTAGTATTACTTTACTCCAATAAGCATCAATCCATACACTTGTATATAAATAGAATTGCATAACACTGTAATAAGCACCTATTGCAGCCAACAGACTTTGTACGTAAATTAAATTGTTTAATCACTGTATTTTCTTCTTAATGTATGCGTGTTTTTTATATTTTCCCATTTTTCTAATATAAACAACAACACTTGAATAGGTATGCAATTATATAGACACTAATAAAGAAAAACAACAGTCATGTCCAGGTTGCTGTGTATCTGGAAATGGGTTTCAAGATGCAATCTGATCTTGTGACATAATAGGACTGGGTTTAGCTACAGGGACAGTCACTGGTGAATGTTCTGTTTGAGGAGTTTCAGAGATTTTCTCAGGAACAGGGACTGCTGATGGAATGTTCTCTGGAACAGGAACATTGGGTAAGTCACTTTGAGAACCGGAGTCTTTGTCACAGGTAAGGTGCTGTAACACTGGTTCAGACACTGGTAACAAATGCTTCCGATTTCATCTGAATTCCACTCCTTGTGATTCCAAAATGCACGATCTCGGCTCTTAACACAAACTTTTCACAAATTCAATGCAATCCAAACCTTTTGACATCTGCATCCTCACTATCTCCCTTTTTTTCAATGAACTGAGCAGTTTGCTGGTTTTATCATGGTAAGACTTCTGGGAAAAATGCTTCTTCAATAGTTGGGCTTTCATGAGTTTGTTGTGCTTAGCACATGGAGCCAAAAAATTAGTACTTATTGGTAGTGTGGTTCTGGTTTGTCTAGACACAAGTCTCGGAGCACATGGAACCAAAAAATTAGTACTGATTGGTAGTGTGGTTCTGGTTTGTCTCAAAATAAGTCTCTGAGCAGGTGAACCAAGATGATTATCATGAGGAATGTTTCTGAGATTTAACAAGTTGTGGAAAACATCAGTATTGTCACATCTGGACTTCTCTAACATCTGTTTTGCATTTTGAACTGCACATTCAGCCAAGCCGTTTGGCTGAGAGTATTCAGGACTACTTGTAATATGTACAAAGTCCCACTCTTCTGCAAATTTCTTGAACTGATGACTTGGAAACTGTGCACCATTGTCAGAAATACCTCTATGCAGACTGCCATGGACAGAAACATGTCACTTCAACTTAGTAATGACAGTACTGGAGGTTAGGTTAGGAAGTAGGTCAATCTTGAACCAATTTAAATAAGAGTCTACTAACAACAAGTAATGTTGACCATTCCACACAAAGATATCTGTAGCTACTATTGACCAAGTTAATTCAGGAATCTGGCTTAACTGAAGTGGTTCTTTCTGTTGATGCGGCTTTGTACTATTACATAGTGAACTAGATGAAAGTACTTTCCCAATATCTCTTAACATAGAAGGCCAAAATACTAGACCTCTCACCCATCTTTTAGTAGAATCAGTTCCTGGGTGGCCATGATGCAAGATCTTAATGAACTCTTATTGCAAGGAGGACTTTGGAACAATCTCTTTAGGACCTTTCATGATGATACCATTGTCTGACAAATTCTCATCTCTGTATGGAAAATATGGTTGCACTTCTACTAGTAAGCAAGTTTGCTTTGAAGGCCATCCTCAACTGTAAAGTAGTTGAGCTTCTGAAGAACTGGATCTGAGGCTGTGTGAGTTCTGAGATCACCAAGACGTGTGAAAGAAAAATTTCTCACTTCCATGACCTCAAAATCAAGTTGCTCATTGTTATGCTGTTTTGTGTTTTTTTCTGGGCAATCTTGATAAAGTATCACAAAATAAAGAAGTTTGTCTTTTGTGTAAACAAGATTGAAATTGTACTTTTGCAATTTGAGTATCATACATTGCAATCTTGTAGGAGCTGTGTGCATAGGCTTTCTCAAAATAGTAACTAAAGGTTGGTGATCAGTTTCGCTCTGAATAGGTCGACCATAAATATAATCATGGAACTTCAAACATGCAAGCACAATTGCTAAGAGCTCCTTCTCAATCTAGGCATACTGCATCTTGGTCTGGGTAAGAGTTCCCGATACATAGGCTATACTGTCTTGAAGAATGACTGCACCTAGATCAAATTTAGAAGCATCACAGGAGAGAGTAACTGGTTTGTGAACATCATAGTAGCTGAGAGTTGGTGGGTTAGCAGTTTTATATTTCAGGACATCAAACACTTTTTGTTGCTGTTCTGACCATGACCAAATTACATCTCTACATATCAGCTCTTGTAATGGTGCTGAAAGTTGACTGAAATCTGGAATGAACTTGCCTAGATAGTTGACCGTGCCAATAAAAAAAAGTAGAGCTTGGACATTGTCTGGAGCTGACATCTCAAGAATTGCTCTTTGCTTAGAAGGATCTGGTCGCAAACCTGAACTGGTAAACAAGTGACCAACATAAGTAACTTCTTATAGCCTGAATTTGCATTTCAGAGGATTCAGCTTAAGATTCACTTGATGTGCTCCTTCCAGAACTTTCATGAGGCTTCTGTCAAGTTTGACTTCACCATGGCCTCCTACTAGAATATCATCTACTATAATAGCACAGGGATAGCCAGAAAACATTTGCCCCATCGCACACTGAAAGACCTCACTAGCAGAATTTATTCCAAATGATATTCTCAGACATCTGTATCTTCCAAATGGTGTACCAAAATGTGGTTAACAATGAAGATTTTTAGTCAAGCAAAATTTGCCAAAATGAACTCTTTGCATCTAAGACAGAAAAAAACACTGGCATTTGGTATAAGGACAGCAACCTCTTTGACTGTGCACTTTGGATGATGAGGCATTTTTAATTCTTTGTTCAGATCTCTTGGATCAATATATATTCTAATATTATCTGAGCTTTTCTTATCAGCTACTACCCTGGATGATATCCATTCAGTAGATTTTTCTACTCAACAAATTACTCCTAACTGCACCATTCTGTCTAATTCTGCTTTGACTCTGCTCTGCATAGCTACTGGAACTTTCTGTGCTGGTTTAGTAACTGGGCTGAACTCTGGGTCTAACTTCATGGAGTACACAACTTGCAGTTTGCCTATTTTGCCTGCAAAACTATCAGCATACTCAGAAAAAATAGTTTGGGCAAAATTTGAGCTGTTGTCATGCAGGCTTATATGGTGAACATCTTTATTAACTGAATGCAGTCCCATTTTCAAACTGTCTCTGAGACCTAATAATAACTGCATGTGCCTCTTGACTATGAAGAATTGCAACCCATAGCTGTTCCCAGCATTAAAAAATGAAAACACTACTGAGCCTTCTGTTTGAATATTTTTATCACCATAAGCAACAAGCTTCAGACACTTTGTTAAATCAAGTTGTTCGGTGGCTTTTACTCTAGCAAACATTTCTGCTGACATAACATTGCATTTTGAGACTGTATCTACTTTTAGATCTACAGGACTCCCATTACTCCAAACAGTAGAAAGGACCTCATTATTTGCCCAAAATCTACTGCATTGACTGTTTCACCAAGCACATATACACCATCACATAAAAAGTAGCATTACTGCTTTCTAATTGATCTTGGAATGCCCTATTTTAATAAAAGAATGTGCCTTATTTCATTTACAAAAACTTTTGAAATTATTGTACTTGCTGCAAGAATGACACTGCTGACTAAAAGCTAAGCACTTTTTTCTTTTGGGTTCATGATTTCAACCACAATTCTAACAGTTGACTATGAAGCTGGGTGGGGGCACATGTTTTGACTTTGCTGACTAACCCTTATGCTTCACTGAGCATCTGGAATTTGCTGGAAAGACTCAGTGTTTCCCTCGGACTGTTACAGTACCTGCAGTAGTTGCTATGTGCTTGGGCCTGTTTCTTTTAACCGCGTGCTTTATATTATCAACATGAGCTTTGTTATTATGCCTTCCACAGCTGTTTTTATTTGTAAGCATACTTGTGTGCTTTTCTGTAGCTGTGGTGGTGCAGTGGTAGTGTTGTCGCCTCACAGCAAGAGGTTCTCCCATTCGATTCTCAGCTGGAGCGCCTTCTGTGTGGAGTCTGCATGTCCTCCTCACGGTCGAGCGGTGTTCGAAGGATATGCATAAATGGGCGTGCCTTCGTTGAAGAGTGGGCGTCGGGCTGGCACCTTGGCACCGTAAAAATCAACTGTCAATCATTAGAGGACTGGTGTTCTGCTGTGCCGACCCCTAACCAGGAGAAGCCGAAAGAAAAACAACAACTTGTGTGCTTTTCTGTAAGCTCATATATCTGACAAATCTTAATGGCCTTATGTAAAGTTAAATCACTGTCTTGAAGCAAAATCCTTCTCACTGTCTCATTATTAATACAACACACAAGCCTGTTTTTTATCAACTCAGCTCCCAAATCACCAAATCTGCACATTTTAGCCTTGTTTCTCAATTCAGTTATATATGCTACAAAGGTTTCACCAGGCTTTTGATCCCTTGTGTTAAGTAAGTGCCTTTTCATTGTAACATTCATTTGGGGTTACACATTTCTCTAAATTTATGTTTTAAGCACTCTGGGTTTTCCCTTGTTTCAGCCACTACCACTATATGGTAGTCTTCCCCCTTCCTTGCAAACACAAGCACTCTCTTTCAATAGCCTCTCAAGCAGAATAAATGCCTCTATGCATGTGTATTTGTCAAAAAAAGCAGCCTGTATGAAAATATTGTATTCCTGCTCAAACACTCTCCAGTTTTCTGCAATATTGTTATCAAACACAAGTGGTGCGGGTCTATGAAATCTTTCTGCCATGCCCACAGATTATAGTAAAATACAATGCAGTCTTGACCCTTGTAATCATGTATAAACATTCACACACACCAGGTATTTGTAATAACTGTCAAATGTAGAATAAGCTATTCAAAAGACTGTACTCTGCAAAATATGCTTTGAAATAATTGTACTTTGTGAAACATTCTTTGAAACAACTTTACTTTGTGAGATAACTGCACTGTAAAACTGCACACACACTTGCAAACACTTTGCACACTTTGGATATTTTAAATAGCTTTAGTAAATACAATAAAGTAGCACACAGTGAAAAAATACTGTCGTTTGTCGTTTTTCCTTTTTTGTACATTTTATGCGATTCAGATATTGTTTCAAACATTTTAGTAATTATCTTGAAGATTTTTTTATCAATATGTCACAGTATCAGACATTTTGTTTTATAAAAAAACTGTTTTGAGCATTCTGAGTGCTTCATTTTATATTTATAGTGAAATAAATAATTTAATCAAGTTTTAGTACTGGAATTTGTTTCTGAGCTGTTTTGAGAGTTGTTTGAGCAGTAGGGATGATGCACTCTTGTATATTTCTCCAACTTTAACCGGTTGCCTCATGGCTGTAACTCTGGATCCTATTCTGACACCATGTCACTCTTCTTATGTGCATTAAGAAGATGTTGAGGCTTGGGTGTTTGTTTAAGTAGTTTATTCTATACAAAAACATCAGGATGGATGGCAGGAAATTTGAATTTAAATGAACTATCTAACTAATTGACTGACTACATACTTGCATGGTCACACTCTGGCTGCTCACTCCAAGTGGCACTCTTTCTTGCACATGCTCAGTACTTACATGCATGTGCTGACTCACTGGAAATCTTCTTAAAGGTATATCAAACACTCTGATCTCCATAGTTTTGCCCGGTGTCATCCATTGCTCTTTCATATGGGAACTCAATGGCCTATCACTCCATGGCATTGACTGTGTCAGAATTGCCACAGTTTCCTGTGATTACCCTTACTGTACAGCTCCAACTGAACTTTTGTACTGGTTTCCTATGGTAGGCTCCTAAGTAGCTTCATATGTCAACTTATTAGATGCTTCCCACTCCGCAGGTTTCTCCTTAATTTTGGTGTCCATTGCTCTATCCTGTTGTGTTGTTATCCGAGTTATATTTTCTACACAAAATCCTTCACTTTACAAGTAATCCATAAACTCATTTTCTCTTTCTTTAACTTCTCCATAAGTAATCTTTTTTTCTACTTTTCCTCTTTGTTTTCTTATTTTTTTGTAGTGTACAGTTTTCCATATCTAAATGTCTTTGCCAGTATTTCTCTTCAAATATCTTTGGTGCAGCTCTTTCTGCATTGATTAGTTTTGCTTTCTCCTTTGCATAAATATTGCACCACATTAAATCTCCTTTTCTTTCCCATGTACACATTTATTCTTCAGACGTCTCCTGCTCCTCTTGTTTCTCCTTACTTTGGGGACTAGTTGTTCTATCATGCTGTGATATAACCCGTGTTACACTTTCTGCACTGAATCCTTCACTTCACAAATATTCCATAACTTCAACTTCTATTTTTTAACTCCAGCTTGACTAATTTTCTGTTGTACATTCCCTCTTTGTGATCTTATTTTTTATTGTGAATTTTTTCATATCTGGATGCCTTTGCTTATTTCTCTGAATATTTTTGGGGCTGCCTTTTTTGTGTTGATTAATTTGCCTTTGTCCTTTGAGTAAATATTGCACCATATCAAATCCCTCTTTCTTTCACGTGCCCATATTTCTTTTTTATACCCTTCAAACTCCTCTAAATGTTGTGTAAATTTTCACACTTCCTCAGTTACTTCTTTTTCCAAAGGGCAAAAGGTTTCTTGGTCTATATTTCTATATTATGAAGTTGATGATAGGTCAGACATGGTCTCAACAGTTAGCTTCTCCTAGGCCAAGGTCTGCCAGCAGCAGAAGTAGCAGCAGAACCTTGTAGTTGACTCTGATGCACATACAGATTAATGACAGAAAAAATGTTAGGAGTTGCAGCTGCTAAGTGTCCTAATGGCTGTATTCTAAACAGCATTTAAATTAAGGCCAAAAGGGAGTGTGATGTGAAGATACAGGTTTTATATGTTACTGTAAAGCTTCACCATGTTGATTTGCTTCATTAGCATGTAACTCACCTATTTATGCCTTCATTAACATACTTTTCCACCTGCCCTTGTTTTGCAGCTGGGGTACAATGTGCAGAGCTGTTTCAGGAATACCAAACAGTGCATCTCATAGCTGCTTATTGCACACGAGAGCTTAGTGGGAAATATAAGTGATCATAAATCCTGGCCAAAGTTTAAACGTTTTCCAATACAAAGTTAGGATCTCATTGAGAAGCCACCGGTTTTCTAGGTGGGTAAATGTGTAATATCACCTTTACAAACAGTTTCAGCTGAGATAAAGAAAAAAGAGGAACTTATAGGCAGACAGGTAGAAATGCCTGAAAGATGAATAATAATGAAAGAATAAGAAAGGTCAAATATTGAAGAAGCAATGGAGTTTTATCCTTAAAAGGATCCTGATTCATTCTATGGCACCAAGAAGAGAATCTTTTCTACCTAGTCAAGTATGATTTCCTAGCTTCAGGTTTATTGTACTTTTTTAATATCTGTTTCAAGGTTCTCCTTCAAAAACATGACATTTTAGAATGTTGAGTCTCATAAGCTCAATATTGCATGCTTGAAGTTCTTTAATGTCAAAAAGGAAAGAAAAATATTGCACTTTGTTTTGCACAGGTTGAAAGCCCTCCCCTGCACTAACACACACTCTGCTAATTATATATACCAACTCTAAGATCACACTACATTTGGGAAAAGGGCATATTCCCCAATCCCTTCTGGGCTGTGATCTCTGCAAAAAAATGACATTGCACCCTACCAAAGATTCACTGCTTCAGAACATCGAGCATATAGTCTTGAGCTTATGAAACTCAAACCACTGGAATGTCGAGCTTTTTAGGAAAAAAGAGATGCCTAAAACGTATTAAAACTCTATTATCCAGGCTGTAAGCTGAATAAATTGAAGATTGAGATGAATAAGACAGCCTCAGTATTGTGTGAGTACCACCACCCTATGAGGAAGCTTGAAATAATTGCCCTTAGCCATTTTCAATGGAAGAGAGAACTACTGCTATCTAGGCCAAAAGGGCATTACCAGTACTATATTTGCAGAATCATTTTGAATCTCTAATAGAACTTTGGTTATTGGGGAAAGGGTGGAAATACACACAGAAACATTCCGATCCATACCTCTCGACCTCTTAGTGCAAAAAGTCTGAACAAAGCCTGACAAATGAGGGGGCAAAAGCCCAAAAATAGGGAGAGATTTTAAATATTGCTCCTATAAACTTAAAAAGTTGATGGAGTAACAAGGGATTGTGTTAACATACATTTTCTGAAGGATTTAAAATCTGAAACTCAAGTGTATGTCATTATATGATGACGTCAATCTTCAGATCATCCCACTGATTTGCCAGAAAAACCACACATTTTATGAGAAACAGGCCAAAAATATGAGACAAAAAGACATTCTGCGAAAATCCTGATAGTTAAGAAATGTGTTCCCATCAATCAGAATGAAAAGGCTTCTGTCTTCCAAGCCTTTCAGCAAAGAGTTAGAGAGCAGAACTTTTTTTTTTAACTTTCTGTTGTGGATGGAAGTGATCAGCTGCACTTGAGGTGTTCCCAATGGCTGGATGGTATCCTGGAGGACCCCTGGATTAAATTTTCATTCATGGAGGTATGTCCTGGCCTGTTTAGATTGCCTGCAACAAAACTCTGCTCTTATGGGGGGAAACAGCCAGTATGGGGGTGTGGCCAGGATGGTGGCTTGGTACCAGCACAGTTTCTCAGCTTTTGGGGCTCATTTTAATACTCTTAATTCACCCAGTACAGAATTAGTAACTCCTACTATTACTAAAAGATTCTTTAGTAAATAGATCAATAACAAACTAACACATGAGCAAATAAAGTTTTTAAATAAACCAATTAAACTGACCAACATGAAGTCACAAATTAATAAACTAAAATTAAATAAAGATCACAGTATTGATAACAATATTGGTAACATATTAGCTGAGATGTTTCAATTATTGCCAAAGAAAACTTTAGCTTTGTTGTTTAAAGGCTATACTTTACTTAAAGACAAAGTAAACATAACACCTCATGGAAATATTCCTTAATATCCCCAATTTTAAAGACCAATAAAGATGAAAATTTATGTTCATCATATTGGCCTATTTCCTTGTTAAATGTCGATTACAAAATGTTTAGGTAATTTACGGTAAGTGAATAAAACATGTTTTACCTCTATTAATACATGAGGATCAACCAGGTTTTATAAAAGGGAAAAAAATGCATGACAATATTAAAAAAGAAAGAAAATAGCCTGTAGGAATTAATTCCACTACAGACCAAGTTCCCAGGATAGCACTTTTAATTTTAACAGGTCATAAGATCTGGTTCCTCCTGTTTGTTTATATACCTCATGACAGTGCTGTTGTATATGATAACTAAGAGGGAGAGGATCTGTACTGCAGAGAATTGAGAATATTTAATAATGCTAAAATCTCTTTGATGATTTTATATATCTATCTATTTATACATCTACATAGATAGATAGCTAGATAGATAGATGGATGTATATAGTGAAACTGGTTCCACAGCCCCTGAACTTTTATCCTTTTGGACAAGCACTGCATGCAAAATCTAATGTATAAAACAGATGGAGTGGGATTGTGGGGAGTAAAGCAAAGCCAGACTGAAAGATAACTGACTCAATAGTGAATCTCCCTTTTTCAAAATTTCACAACAGAAACTGAAAGGATAGAGGGTGCTAGTGTTAGGACCAGATTGATTTGAGGAACCATTGATCTTTTCTACTAGTTTTGTCTGGCTAGAGGAACCATAAGAATATCAGAGGCCATGGATTCCAATATCCAGAAACTGTCAATGGCTGTTATGACAATTTGGTTTGAAACAGTCATAAATTATTCCTTGAAGAAGTCCACTTTGTCCTGAAGAAGAAAAGCCATCATGACAGATTTATGTTGTTACCATCGAAGGCTAACTTGATTACCCAGGTTGAGAAAGAGGATGTTGACAAAAAGGAAATATTCTTAACATCTTAGAAATGAGCTTGAAAAAAATAGTGTAAACAAGAAAAATATGAATGCCTTGTAACCTGTAATAATGTATTACTTGAGCTATATACTTTATACTCTTGGAGCTGTCAAAAACCCAAATAGTGAAGCAGAAAACTGAAAATGTGAACTAAACACAGACAATTTTAAAGAGTGTCTGAAGTCTTTGAGAACTGGAAAGCAACGATAGGCATATTTTAAGTCTAGAGTTACTAGAAAATGAAAGGACCAATGAGAGGTAACAGAATCCGTAGAGAAAACACTTTGAATGTTGAACTTGTGATGTACAGATTTAGAAATAAAAGGTTTAGCATGGGTCTCAAAGTGCCTTCCTAATTTGGCACCAAATAAGTCTTCAGTAAAATCTTTTTTTTTATCTGAAATCCCAGGATAGTTGTTATCATACCCTGAGACTACATATGATCCAGAATATGAAAAAATGGTGACATTTGCCTACTATGATAGGGAGGAATCTTTGAAATAAGGGCAAAGTGTCCCACTGCCATTTGTAACCTTTCAGAATAATTCTTAAGCACTGGGTGTCTGAAGTAATCTGGTTCTACAGAGGGAAGTGAAGATATAGGTTTGAATAAAGTTTTAAAGATTTTCCAGGTTGAGGAAAGGAAGGGAAGAAAATTGAAAGTAGTCATAGTCAATCTGCCTTTTTTGCATGGTCACTGTGCTTTGGAAGAACATTCCTTCTTCTTGGAACCTCCCTGCTACAGGTTCTTGATGGTCTGTTTACCTGTCATTTGTTGGAATTGTTTGAAATTTTTCTTAAAAAGGAACTTTGGTTAGAAATACAGTTTATATTAAATTTCAGTATAGAGTAGTGAAACACCTGAGAAACTCTGTGGATTCACTTTCCACTTTCAACAAACTTCTTGAGGACCTCAATATAAGTGCAGAAACATGTGCAAATAACATGTATCCACCTAGAGGTGCATTAGAAAGTGCTACTTTAACATCCTCAGGAAATGTTGTGTGCGCAGTCACACAATTCTACTCATAACAAACCCTTGACAGCTGTTCTGGAAACAGCATCAGATGTGTCATAAGAACACTGAAGAGAACGTTTGGTAAGCTGAGACACTGAAGAAAGTAAGGAATTTAAAAATAATTTAGGGACATATCAAGGCATATCCACAGTTAATGTTTTCATTTTTTTGTCAAAAGAAGTCAGAAGAAACATTAAATAATATACTTGGGAATTTACTGTTCAGAAGGCCAAGGCCAAAGAAGTGCATGCCTTCTCCCTAAACCTTAGAAGCCGTATTATATTAAGAAAAAGCAGATTTAGAAAGGGAAATGCCCTAGCATTTCTAAAGAGAAATTTCTAAGATTGAAAAACTTTATCATACTATCTAGCAGTCAGTGGCACATGGTCAGTGGCAGACTGTCAGGAAAACTGCTTGTTGCATTGATAACATCCTCTAGGGCTGATAAAACTGGTTGAGGAGACTCTACTTGTAAAATCTCATACTATATTTGCAGGGTCTCAGACATTCCTTTTTGATCCCACTTAAATAAATTATACCAATGATGTCAAGCCTACTTCTTACACTTTAGACTCTGAATTGGAATCTGGATAGGAGGGGCACTTTTCCTTTTAGATTGCTGAGGGGATTCAGATTGTAATGACCGAAAGTCTTTAAATAAGCCCTTGGCAAAGGCAAACCATTTTTCCTTCATTTCCTCAGTTTTCCATCCTTTCTCTGGAAGTTTAAATAGAAAAGGAGAGTTGTGATGTATGGTCATGTCTCCAGAAGTTTGATTACTTAGTAATGTCTACCCCATCCTCCATTCCTGGCAAGAGTGGTTCTACCCTGCTGGAAGGGAATATATGCAGAGGACATGATATTCTCTTGGCTTTTAGTAGATTCACAAGAAGTAATGTCAGACTAGTCAAGAGAAGTTGACAGATGATCTGAGGTTTCCAAAATGGCTGCAGCGGAGTCACCTGCCAAAGGACAATACAAAGAGTAAGCCAGAATGGAAAACAAAGCCTCCATGAATACTTTTCTCTTCAGGGGAATCAGTGGGAGAAACTCTGAAGAGCCTGAACCATGCTCCATTACTCAGTAGGTATGAGCCTTCAACTTTTTTCTTTTTTATGGAATAGGATGGAGTAATGCTTGCATCTAAGAATTTTAGGTGTAAAGAGCCTTCAGATTAAACAGAACTGAATGTTGTTTTCCTCCTCTAAGCAAAACAGATAAAATGTGTGCTAATCTTTACAGGGAAGGGAGAGATGACTTGTAACTGGGTGTTTTATCTGAGGAAGGAAGGATACAAAGCCTTCCGAAAGTGCTTGTTTATAAATTAAAGTTCTAACGTTGAAGACCTGAGTCGCTATATTTGTGAAAACATTCACTCATTGGTTACACCGTAGTTGCGGTATTATTGAAACTGCGTGGGTGCTTTCTTCGCATTTTGTGTTTTTTACAGGGAATCTGGCAACCACTCCAGACACTTTCCATTTTTCTTAGTCAGGAATTCAGGAAAAATAGAAACACTTTTCTCACAAAAAATGGAAGAAAGTCCCCAGCGCAGTAATTATCTGTCTACTTGACAAAAAACTAGCTCACTGCTGAACCTGAGAAGTTGCAGGAGAAAGTGAAATATGTTAGCTGTTTCACCAATAAGAAAATTCTGATTTTTGGTGCTCATATGTCTGTTTCTATCCTGGTTCACACTTTAGCTCTTTGAGTTGTACAGTACTGTAGAAGGTGCCACATGGTTTTTGAAGTTGGCTGGATATCTAGTCCTTGGCACTACACATCCCATATGGCAAAACTGATCTACTGATGAACATCTAAAAGTGACCTACAAGATGCAATTTGAACTGTATAATGGTCCCAATTATAGTAATATTAGTATAAAATATGAAAAAAGCATATTTTAAAATAAAAGTATATGTCATCCATCCTATTCATTGTGAAAGTCTGCAAAACAGGTTTGAAATGTTTTTCCGAGATGACGAAGTCAGACAAGTATGCTACTGTGACTAGTCTTGCCGTGTTTTTGCTTTAGTCACACTTGGGGATTCAAAAAACTCTGTGTAGGCTTTTTGCGGAGTCTACATTTACTGTACATGTTAGAGCAATGGTGTACAGGGAGTGTTAGCTCACAATGCATATTAATGAGGTGGGGCATGCCTAAGCTAGGTTTCATGGCTAGCAACAGTGTTGCTGGCCGCAAAACCTTTTAAGCTAACGTGGATAGAAATTCCATGTAAGGCAGAGTACCTATAGTTTGCAGATTGTCACTGAATGTCACAGTGATCAACAGGGCTTTACAAATAGCTGTCATTCTGTTAGCGCAACATATCTGCACAGAGGCCAACTTAATGAGAGGACAAATAACCAATAATAGGAACATATTTGACATACATGCCACATAGGAATGTGTTAGAAGGTAACAGTCTCAATCTCTAAGATCGAGAAATGTGGACAAAGTCATAAAAATGGAGGGAGAAAGTCCCAGAAGTTGGGACAGATGTTTAATATTGCACTTTCAAACTTAGGAAATAGAATATATAGTCATTACCTTAACATGAACTTTCTGAGAACCATGAAGTTTGAAACTCAAATGTCAGTCATCAGTCTCTAACTACACTCTGCAGTAACATGCCAATGATATGCCAGGGATAAAAAATATGAGGAAAAGATCACAAATATGAGACAAAAACTGAACATTCTACACAGATCAAGACAGTTGAGAGTTATTCACACAGATGTATTTAATATTGAGTCACTTCAGCTCAAAGATTATCCCAGGGATATGGCAGAAAGCCACATATTTGATAAGGAAAACATGTGCATATCCTGGGAATATCTGGACATTTGAGGGTTATAAATGTGAAGTATATGGTCTAAACACAATACAGAACAGTGCACCTACAGTGCAGAGTATTGTGGTAGCCACTCCTGGCATTCTGTACTGAAGCTGTGTTAATGATCTTTAACAGGACATGGGACTGACATGTAATATGATCACTCAGGGAAGTGTGTGTATTATAGGAATGAACACAGTGAAAGAGTCGAAGTGAAACTCCCTCATGTACAGCTGAGGAGTCCATTTCAATGGAATATGGTGTTGTCTGTTACTGACACACAAGGTGACATAACAATGGGGAGGATGCGTGCATGAGTTAAGAATCCTTACATGAATAATGCAGAGGACATCTATTAGGGATCTGACATGCAAATGGGGTAGGGTGCATGTTGGGAAACTATGCACACTGATATACCTGAATATGACTGTACTCTCAGCAGAGATCTCCAGCAAGGTGGCCACAGGTAAAGGATCATGGCAATCATGGCAAACATTACAAGAACCAACCACAATCATGCACAATATTAGAATAATACCAGCACTAATCCCAAGCCCCTGACATAACATATGTGATGTGTAGTGATAACAGACAAGCCTTCCAACACACATAGTTAACAACTATTATGACAAAGCCACACACTATGAGGGCAACCAGGAACACTGTCCTGGCACTGCAATATCTGCTGGAGGTGTTAGGAGGGACACTGCTATACCTGTGTACCTTGTGTGCATGGCATATATCTGTGGCACAATCCACAATGTCACAAAAGATATACATGCCATTAATGTTGTCAAACACCTGCGTATGCAGTGTGTGCCTAAGCTGAACAGGTTACACACCTGCATCTGGTGTAAGAACTTGATTGGTGTTCCATGTCATTAGAGAGTCATGTATATTCCACAGAAAGAATACCTAGGTATGGCCAATAAGTTGTGTGACAGCACATTGTGACAAAGGTGGTACACTTCAGTTACACATTGCTGGAAGATGTGTAGGGAGGTACATGAAGAAGGGTGCCTTGTACACAGTTATTGGTGTGATGAAGTCTGGAATCATGAAGTTATTATGGCCTCTGATGTGCATGTCCTTCACATACCCAGTACTTGTGTTACATTCAAGGGAGTAGTCAGCACTCTGACCACATGCTGGTGGATGTACCACATACCCTCTACCCCAGCACACAGGTCACATACCTATTGGTCTGATTATAGGGTGTGATGTCCACATTATATGTAGGTGGTGTGCTCTTTCCTGATTCAACAAATCACAGGACTAGTATGAACCCTGGCCATATATTTTGGAATGTTATCAAGGGTCAAACAATGAGAGTGTCAAGACTGAACAATTGTGATGAAATTTTCAGGCAAGATATCCAGATGCTTAGAAATGAATTTCATGAAAGGGGCTGTAAAGCATGTGAGGTTGAAAGGAACATTGGTATGGGAGTTACACAAAGGGTAAATAAGGCAAAGCCATATTTTTTCAAACCAAGCCTTTGAAGCAAAGTCTTCCCAGGCCATTAGTAATAGGAATAGTGTTCCCATGTCTTTATTTTATACTAGTAATATGACTGGCATAATGAACATTATTAAGTCAAATTGGTCTATATTAAGCTTAGGCAATGATATTTTAAAAGTTGTTGGTCACAGAACAAATTTTGCTTTTAAGAACAAGAAATCTCTTAAAAGGCAGCTTTGCTATAAAAACACAAAAGAAAAAGATAAGAGACAAGGTGGTGGTTGTGCAGGTACTAAACAATGCCTTGCATGCAATTTCTGTACATTTATTAATACATCAACATGTTTTATTCATACAGTTACCCAGTTTGAGTATAAATTTGAAGTTAAAGCTAACTGTCGAACCAGGAATTTGATTTATCTGGTGACATGCATAGATTGCCACTGTTTCTATGTAGGAAAAACGAACAGGTCACTGATGGAACGAGTCAGGTTGCATATGTATTGTATTAGGAATAGTGGCACCAAAAATGTACTAGCCAGACACTGCATGCAGAATGAAAATGAACATGGCTTTAGATTTCAAGTTGTTGAAATTATTTCTGAAAATATAAGTGAAGGTGATGCAAAAAATTTCACTGAAAGCAGAGAATTGCATTGCATTATTTTATGGCAAGCTGATAAATACCCAGGTCAGGGTTTCTATTAAACCTTTACTGAAAGGACAATGTATCTTTAAATGATATAAGCTGTAGCTAACTTTTTACCGTTCTTTGATGTTTATTGGCTGCATTGAACTAGAGTGAATATATTAAAACTGTTTGCTGATGTAGTTTTTTATATGGTCTGAAGAAGCACTAGTATTTGGTGTGAAAGCGCTTACCTCATTAAACTTTTAACATTTTATGCTTCCAGTCATGTTTCTGTGCCTTGTTTTCTTCAGTTACATTTGTTGTTGGCTCTCAGGCACAGTTCATTCCTTGGGGATTTTCGTCTTTGTTTCTGGCAGTCTCTGGTATGTGTTGATACTGTCTGTATTATATTGCTATCACAGCTGGAGTCAATGACTGCCCACAGGTTGTAATGCTTTGGGCATCTGTTTGGACACAGCATGTGTATGTCATCTATGAGGTCCATCACTTAATTAGTGGACAAGAAAGGGCCTAACAGAGACATCACACATTTTGACATAGTGAGATGCTGCATATGTCATTCAATGGTCTACCCATTTAGCTGTTTGTGGCCACATATGACAGTGTTGATTGAATACCTCAGTGTGGCTTTGTGTCAAATGCCTTGACCTGTTAAAGTTCCACAGGATGATACTCTCAGATGTAATGGACCTTATGTAGTCAAATAGGTCTGTTGCATACAATTACAATATTACCAGTGTACATATAGAAGAGGTGCATGATGACATGTTGGTCTACCTCACAGTTGAAGACAGTCAGGATGTCACTATACATGCATGCATCAGGTGCTTTCCCTCATCTCAGATGGATGCATGATGAGGCACACCCTTGTATGGAAACATAGGCAATGTGGACAGTATGGTGAACTGTGTCTTCAACCATATCAGGAAGGTGCATGTGCTGGGTCACACCATAGGTGATCTATGATGTTGTCACAGCACACTGATTCTGTGTGATAGGCCTGGCTAAAGGTAAGACAGTCCATACTGCCTATTGTGATCTGGCCTAGGGTTTTGACACAATCACATGTGCAGGCATCAGTGAGAAAAAACTCAAGCTGGGGATTAAACCTTACGTCAATTGATGGGTAAACAATTGGCTCCCTGACAGAACACATCATTTGGAAGTTGGTGAATCAACCTGTACCAGTAGAACTGTCACTATTGGCAAACCCCAGGGATCTGTTCTTGGCCATTCACTGTTTGAACTGTATTTCTCAACAGTTCAGGCTAAAGTTTACAGCCTTTGGCTTACTAAGTTTGCAGATTTTTGCATATTGTGTGCAATCATTGAGTCCACCAATGATGATAACATAGTACAGGAGGAGCTAACACACACAACTGAATGGTGACAAAGGTACCCAATCTACAAATGAATGCAGAAGTGTGTGTTTGTAATGTTGCTCATGTGAAAAGTGGGGTTTCATGTTAATCACAGCATTGACAACAGTCCTGCTATGCAAAATCCCAGTGATGCAGGCACTGGGAACACATTTAGATATCAATCTGAACTTTAACCACCAAGTGTCCACACTGCTATTAAAAGCCTATGGTGTACACATCATAAGTCACACCATTATATTGAGATCTTAGGATTGTATGACAGCACTGTAATCAAACCTCATTACCGCACTAATACAGTATAATGCTCTTTTTCACATGTACCTCACCAGACACATGTAACAGCTGGAGAGACCACAGGGCTTTTTCAGCAAGATAACACAGGGCCTACACACCATGTTATGATGTATGTGGATAGATTAAAAGCATGTCACTCTAAACTTTATTGTATGGGATAAGATGACTTCTGCCTGGTTGCCAAGCTAGTATCTGGCCCTGTCCTGGTGAGAATACTGCATACCCAAAAATGTGGTATAGCTGATGACATCAGCAGTGTCTGTTGAGAAGAAGATAACAGTATCCCACATGCAGGAATAAAATGTTTTCTGTAATGTCAAGCAACAGCTCACCCATACACCCAGTTGACTGCAGAGAGAATAGAACTCCCACCTTTCTATATTCGCAGACTACAGAACATAGTACTTTATGCTTGCACCACAGCTCAAGTCTGACTTAGAGTGTGTCAGACAACACTTTATAGCAGATGACAACAGCAGTGTCTGATGATGAAAAGAAAAGAGTGTCCCACATGCTGGTATAAAATGCTCTTTATAATGTCAAGCAACAGCTCAGACACACACACACACACACACACACACACACACACACACACACACACACACACACACACACACACACATACACTTGACTGCAGACAGAACACAACCCCTACCTATCTAAGTAGATGGATTACAGAACACAGTTCTGCACAGACAGACAGACAGGTACCAGAACACACGTTTGAAGTATATAGGAGTGCAGGTGAACTTTCAGTAGATGACATCAGCAGGTCATGTGGAGGACAACAGATTGAGAAGCCCGCATAGGCACATAGCTTCATAGGTTCATATGAGGTTACTAACCTAATATCACCAGGCTGTTTAGAAGCTTAGCTGTGTATAAACGCAAGTACCCTTATTGAGCATAGTTGGATGGTCATTTTTATTAGATCATATCACTGCTTCACACACAGTAGGAGCCTATTACAGAGGAGTGTGAATCATTGCGGGATATATCTGTCTCTCTAACATGTTCTGTTTATGCTACAGGCTAGGTTGGTTAAAAACCCTGGGGCATGTTGTCCCATTTGCATTGCAGATGTCCATCACTTCCAGAATTGTAGGGTCAGAGACTGCTCTACTCGGCAGCCATAGGTCATCTTTCAGCAGCATGCATGATACTGAGTACAATGACAGGTATGTCAGTCTTTCTATATATCTCAAGTTTGGAGGCCTGGGAATCTCCTAGGCACAACCCTGTGTTCTTTACAATTGCTGCAGGTATCTGGTGAGGTACAGAGATATGTAAGAATTGTACTTATTGCTATGATAAGGGTAGAGTACAGCAGAGGTATGATTACCCTGGTCTTAAATGTGATGTCCATGTGTATAATGTCTGCAATGCAGATTATGTGTGTCACCACTATGGGCACATAGTGAAGAAACTGTAGATTTCTATAAACATGTTTTCTCACATCTCACAGCACTGTGTTTGCACTTGGGGGGATGTTATGTATAACATAATTAGCAGGAGTACATCATTGACAAAGGTGACAAAGAGTCATTGCATGCTTAAAGTTCAGTCCATGCATTTGTCAGCAATCATCTGCATGTGTCAGCCCCTGTTGGTATTCATTACCATCATTACCGGACTCATAATCTCCTGCTCCTGCTAGGATACGATCTACCAGCTTCTGGAAGGTTGCTGGGGCATTTTACATCCCAAAGGGCATCTTTAAGCACTCATATAATCTGCAAGGAGTCACAAAGACTGACCTCTCTTTAGCAGTGGGGTCAAGGGCACCTTCATGTAGCCTTTGGTCAGATCAATAGTGATCAGATACTTAGTCCCACTCAGCTTTTCTAAAGCTTCATCTGTCCTAGGCATGGGGTACGTATTTAACTTTGTGTGACTGCTTAGTTTTCTGTAGTCCACACAGAACCTGGTGCTGCCATCCTTCTTTGGTACTAGTACCACTGGGGAGGCCCAGGGAATGATGGACCCCTGAATTACTTCTAGTTCTAACATTTCCTGTATCTCCTCCCTTAGAGTCTGTCTGACTTACTCAGGCAACCTGTAATGGGCTTGCTTGATAACCCCTTGGGGTCCTCTATCCACATGATGCTGCACCAGGTTAGTGTACCCAGGTTTCCCAGTGAATATGTCCCCAAACCCCGGTAATATTGCTCAGATTTCTTGAACCTGGATAAAGGATAGCTGCTGGGACATTGCTACCCCTTCCACTGAGGTGTCAGTCCGAGCCTCACTGAGATCAGTCACCAGATCCCCCGCAGGCTCCTCCTACCACCTATTGCAAATACTCACAAGGGTCTCCTTATCATGATAAGGCTTCATCATGTTAACATGATATAGTTTGTGCCCCTGCCTACTGCCTAGCAGTTCTACCATGTAGTTAACATCAATGACCTTCCATACCACTTTGAAGTGTTCTTCCCAAGCTGCCTGCAGCTTATTGTGTCTGACAGGAATGAGCACCATAACCTGCTGCCCACAGCATACTCTCAGGCTCGAGCATTCCTGTCATACCAAACCTTTTTCTGCTGTTAGGCTCCTGCCAGTTATTCCTGGGCCAAGCCCATGAGCTTCCTAAGCCTTGTCCTAAGGTTTAGGACATATGCCACAACAGACTCCTTGTGGGATTCACAATCACCCTGCCACTCATCATGAATGAAATCCAAGGCGCCATTCACCCTATGCCCATACAGTAACTCAAAGGGTGAAAAACCTGTGGTTTTTTGGCGTACCTCTCTGTATGCAAACAGCAGATGGGGCATATATTTGTCCCTCTATCTTACTTAAACTAGTCTGCATATGTCCTTCACATGGTCTTTAATGTAGAGTTTAACCTCTCCACAAGATCATTTGTCTGGCGGTGATAGGGGGTGATCTTTAGGTGGTTCACCCTACAGCATTCCCACAGACAAGCCAGCAGGTCTGAGATGAAATTGGCACCTCTGTCAGTCAGTATTTATCTCAGGAAACCTACCCTGCTGAAATTATGTAACAAAGTGTTTGCCACCTTCTCTGGCTTGATGGAGGACAGAGCCACCACCTCAGGGTATCTAGTAGTATAATCTTCTACCACTAGGGTATATTTCTTCCCCTGTGGAACTTCAGGTACTCAGAGACCCCACAATATCCTTAGCTACCCTCTGAAATGGCTTCTCAATCACAGGCAAAGGCATCAACGAAGCTTTGACCTTGTCTCATGCATTGCCTACTTTTTGGCATTGCTCACAAGTCCTACAGTACCCAGTTACATCCTTTGCAATCCCAGGCCAATAAAAGTTCTGCATAATAAGTCTCTTGGCATGTCTTATGCCCATATGACTTGCCAAAGGAATGTCATGGGCTATGAGGCTCTAGCCAATACAGACTGCTGTGTTACCTCACCCTCTAGCCCTTCTTCAGGGATCCACTCTCTATACAGTAACCCTTTGTTCCAGTATACAGACTCCCCTTTTCCTTGAGAATCAGGTTCCTCCTTAGCTACCTTCCTCAAGCCTCATAATGTAGGGTCCAAGAGCCAAGCCTTTCTCAACTCTACCTTTGTGACCCTTCCCAGCTCCCCTTCCATATGAAGTCTAGTATCTTCTAACAGCAGTACCTCACTGTCAGTCTGGGTACTACCACTCACCTCTGCCCTTGCTGCCACCCTGTTCAGGGGAACATCAGCACCTATCAGCAGCTGTAGCTTACATTCAGACTCACTGGTGCAGGGTAGCTCCCTGCTAAAATACCCCCATCATCAGCCCCAGCTTCAGGTGTTGGGTCTGTCTGGGTCTATCCCAGGCTACCAGACCCATGTGTCTGTCTCATAGCTTCATAGGTAGGTACTAGGCTATTGGTGCAAGGGCCTAAGTAACCCTAGCCAACAAGGTTCCCTGGCTTACGCCACCCAAGAAAGTTATTTTCCTGTGCCGCTGTTGAGCAGAGCCACAGAAGTGATCCCCTGGGGTGTATTTCCTATTTCCCATTGTTAGAAAAATATGTATTAACATATGTGTGTAGTTCTTATTTTAAATAAGGGAAGATTAACATGTTTTTATTCTATATGTAGCATTAGTTCTATTTGAAACTGAAAACATGCTTTTCTGAAATTGTGCTTTCTGACACTGCAAGATGCACTCTGACCTAGTTTGCTAGCACAGCAAAATACATGTTTATGCTTTGGAAATGTACTGGAAAGCAGGTGATTTTCTGCTAGGTCAGGAAATTAAATAGAGAATAATAATAACTTCTGTAGATCCATTCATTATGGACAATAAGCTCTGTCCTTGCTAATGAAAAAGTGCACACGCTGCAAGAAAGTTAGATACTATAAACAATGAACTGCTTCAGAAATCTGTACTTGCATTGTGCTCGAATTAGCCATAGTACCTAGACTTGTAACATCACATAGCAAGAAAGTTATAACTGACCGGTGGTCGTCAAGGCCATCCTGTTTACTGAAAAATCTTTTTTTAAACTTTGAAGAGTCAGCTAGAAATGTGAGAAACATCTGTAAAGTAACAGAATTGTGAACTGGTGATCTTCTACGTCAGTCATAGTGGGCAATGTCTTGAAAGAAAGGTATAATAATTGTGACACTTCCTGATTTTAGTCAGACAAACTCTGTATCTGCATTTTTTTGTCTCCTTGTGCAAGAATAAAGATGCCTGAACTGAACCTTATGCTTTTTGTCTTTTGAAGTATTTTCTTTGACATTTTTTGGTCCTTTGGAGCCGGAAGCCCTCGTTTAGCCTGGGATCAGATGGGCCAGGTGGCATGAAACTGTGCAGGGAAGATACCACATTGGATCTTCTTCACTGAAAAACCTCCGACTGAATTGTTGTGCAAACCAGGCCAGACACTTTTCTGATCTACGACTGAAGGCGGGTTTCATTTGAACAGTGAGTGACCAATCGCTGAGGCTCAGGTAAGGTGAAATCTACCTTTTTCTGTTTTAGATCAGGGACTTGATTGTATTTGTTCTGCGAGAATTTTGTTAAAAATTCAGGGACAGAAATATTGCTATCTTGTCATAGATTGGGGAAACAGAATAAGTAGGTAGGTAGTCTGAAGGGACTGTAAACACTTGGTGGTACCACATTAAAAATTAAAGGGTTACGTAACATTTAAAAAGTTAGAACAAAATGGGTATTACGTGCACAAAAATGAAAAGACCCCAAAGCCCACAGTTAACCGAAGACGCAAAATATATGCAATCACAATGCGCCGACAACGTTAGATATTATACTAAATGGGTTAATAAATATGAATTTGATGGGAAACTAGAAATTAGGAGTTCCTCGGGCACACAGGTGGATTGAGGAAGTAAACCGAAGGGAACAAAAGAATAAAAATTCAAAAGCAATGTTTCTAGACAAAGAGGATAATAACTTAGTTATAGCATCAGCCCCTCCTCCCTCACCGATTCCTTTACCAGAATATGAAGCAAAAGAACAAACTGGCCCACCTCCACGATATCCAGTTATTCCTATAAAACCACTACCGTTTGTCAGAGATCCTATCGAGACTAGGTCTCGAACATGTAATTTAAAAGGGGATATTGAATTATATCAAATAAATGGAAATTCATGGGTTATGAGTGAAGAAGAGATATGCCCACTCATAGAAGTACCAAATCCTCAGGCAGGACAAGAAGGGCAGGACCCAACTCTCTTAGTATACAGACCGTGGACACCGGAAGACATCCGGAAAGCCACAGAGGGAATTCCCCATCCAAAAGTTAATTTTAGAAAGTTCTTAGAAGACTTACAGGGCATGAGGTTAAGTTATCACTTAAATGGAGAGGAAGTAGAAAAAGTAGTCAGACAAATAGTAGGTCCAGATTGGCACATGATCAGTGGCAACTGGAATCCCCATGATGCTGCACTTAGGCCCCTCCCACATAGCAGCGCAGAACTAGATAACAGAGTGAAAGGTCTGACAGACCGAATTTCTGAGAAATGGAAGCCTAGGGCAGACTGGACTTGCATTAATCAATGCATCCAACAAGAAAGTGAAACTGTTGATAGATATTTTGCCAGATTATTAGAATGTTTTAACAACCACTGTGGAATGCAGCTGCCTGAAGACCAGACACAAGATTCCCCATATGAGAAGCAGTTAAAGAATGCATTTTTGAAAGGCTGTATTGCACCCGTAAATAGTTTCATTACTAAACATATGGTAGACCATCGTACAAGCAGATTACAATCACTGCTTGAATATGCTAGACATGCCGAAAGGCATTTTAATAACAAAAAGAAGAAAGCCCAAGTATTTGCTGTGGAAGATGGAGAAGTTTATTTAGTACAGTCCAAACAAAAGGGCAAAAAGAATGCCCAGGGAAACAAACAATCTAATCAATGATCAGAGGACTTTGAAGGGAGAAAGAAAAGAGGTGAGTGCTTCAAATGCGGGAAAAAGGGACACTTGGCAAGGGATTGCAAGAAAAATAAGAAGGCAGCAGTGGAAGACAAAAACGATGAGGGTGAGGACTGACTATATGAAAGTCAGGAACCACTAGATAGGAATAATAGAGAAAGGATAAACGAGAATGTGATAGAAGGAGCAGAGAATGTGATAATAGAGGAAGTGCAGGAAGCTACCGATAGTGAAGAAAATGAAATATTAGACCTAGCCTTACTGAGCTTAGAGCTCTATCTAGCTGACACAAAACCAGAAGTGACACTCTTGGTAGAAGGGAGGGAAGTCAAATTTTTGTGTGATTCAGGGGCATCACAAACCCTAGTACACCCCTCTAAACTACCAGAAAATTCAGAATCACATGACTTTATACTAGTAAAAGCAGCTAATGGACAGCTATATTGGGAGCCTCTCTCCCATAACATTACAATAACAGATCCTGTTTCAGGATTAACCCAGAAAAACAAAATTGTTGTTTCTGCAAAATGCCCAGTGAACCTTTTGGGCAGAGATCTTATGCAACTATTAGGCATAGCAGTAGTTCCAACCATGCAGGGTATGGAAGCACAGCGACAAACTAATACTTTTGCAGTGCAAACGGAAGGTGAGACATTTTACTGGTACAGCCAGGACTTGGTTACGACTGGCCCTGGAGCAGTAACTGAAGAGTTAATGAATGCAGCTATCAGTAAGTTCCCCTCCATTTGCATTGACATACAACACCTGTTGCACTGTACTCTGTATTATTGGAATACACCAGGACCTGACAAAGAATATGAACAAGAATTGTTTAGAAATCATGCAAACAGATTAGTACTGTGTAATTTGTACTGGGACATGAAAGGGAACAGTGTAGTTAGCTGTTCATTACCCCAGGAGTTCTTTGCACTTTACAAATTAAATCTATTACTGCATGTTAGTTTAACTAAAGAGAAAGATTTAAAATGGGTAAACCTAGGAGAAAAAAAATCACAAAATGGGAAAAACAGACAGAATCAGAACTGTCAGAACAGGGAATACAAAGACAGAAACTGAACTGGATAGCACAAACACATCCAGCTGTAAACTTGCAGTCCAGCGAAAACAGCTGAGAAGCCCTCCTATTAGAAGAGGAAGAAAAAGCTTTGTTAGACATACCAGAAACTCTCTGGTCAACAGGAAAGTCAGACGTAGGACTTATTCGCACAGCAGGACCAGTTACTATCACGCCAAAGTCAGCATTTAGACCACAAAAGAGACAGTACCCCTTGAGAAAAGATGCAGAGGCAGGTATTAAACCAATCATAGCAGCTTTACTTAAGAAGGGAATACTGGTGGAATCTCCTGATTCGCCATGTAACACACCCTTATTCCCAGTTAAAAAAGCAAATGGAGAATGGCGTATGGTCCAAGATTTACAAGCTGTAAATGACGCAGTAACACCAAGAGCACATATGGTGCCAGATCCACATACCTTGTTGAATGTTTTAAAAGCTCAACAGAAGTATTTTTCTGTGGTAGATATCAGCAACGCATTCTTTTCGATACCGATACACCCTGACAGCCAGTATTGGTTTGCATTTACATTTCAGGGGAAGCGGTATACATATACGCGACTACCACAGGGCTATAGTGAAAGCCCAACAATATTCTCACAAGAGATGGCAAGTAATTTAGTGGGATTTATCCCACCGAGAGGTAGTCAAATTTTACTTTATGTTGATGACATCCTGCTGGCCGCCCCTACTCAGCAAGATTGTAAGGAAGATACTATAGCATTATTAAAATTTCTAGCAGTTGAAGGACACAAAGTAAGCAAAAATAAATTGCAGCTTTGGAGAAAACAAGTGAAATACCTTGGATATGTAATATCCAAGGATGGCAGAACATTAGATGAGGACAGAAAAGTAGCGATCTTACAAGCACCAAAACCCACAACCAAGAAGGAAATGATGTCCTTCCTGGGTACGACTAATTTTTGTCGAAGCTGGATCCCAAACTATGCTTTTGAATCTGCACCTTTAACTGACCTGATTTTTAAGAAGCCTATGGCAGCACAAGATTTAATGCAGTGGACACCAGAAGCAGAATTAACCTTCTGCAAACTGAAACGATAGCATCATCATTAGTTTTAGGATTACCGAATTATCACAAATGTTTTTTCCAAACTGTAGATTGTAACAAGGTTATATGACATCAGTATTGACTCAACAGCATGGGGACAAAGAACACCCCATTGCTTATTATTCATCACAACTGGACCCAGTGGCGCGGTCTCTACCCCACTGTGTACAAGCAGTAGTTGCAGCTGCAATGGCAGTGCAGGCTTCAGCCTCAGTAGTGTTATTCCACCCTCTCACATTGAGAGTGCCTCATGCAGTCGCAATCATTTTACTGCAAGAAAAAGTAGCATATCTTTCCCCTGCTAGGCATCTTTCTTGTATGACTATATTGCTGAGCCAACCTCACATGACAATTGAATGATGTACTACTTTGAATCCGTCTACCTTGCTCCCAACTCCTGTGGATGGCACACCCCATAGCTGCCTGCAGGTAATTGAGCAAAAGACACTGCCTAGAAAAGATCTCACAGATGTTCCCTTGGATGATGCTGAGGTGACATATTACGTGGATGGCTCGTGCAAAAGGAGTCCTACAGGACAGAACCTAACAGGTTATGCAGTAGTTTCTGATACTGAGATTGTAGAAGCGAAACCTTTACCACATAGCTTATCTGCACAAGCAGCAGAGTTGATTGCCTTGACACAGGCATGTACCTTAGCAAAGGGTAAAAACATAAACATTTTTACAGACAGCCAGTATGCTTTTTCTACTGTACATGTTTTTGCACAACAGTGGAAGAATCGAGGAATGGTGACATCTACTGGCAAACCGATTAACCATGCACAGTTTATTTTAGATTTGTTAGAATCTATTCAGTTGCCTCAGAAAGTAGCTATTTGTAAATGCATAGCTCATACAAAACAACAAGATAGGATTTCAAAAGGCAATGCGAGAGCTGACACAGCTGCAAAGCAAGCAGCCTCAGAAGCATTTCTTTTGAACGAGGAATTACAACCTTCTGAGATTTTAGACTTAGAAATGTTGAAAACAATGCAGACAGTTACTACACAAGCTGAAAAAAAAATGGAAAAAATGAGGAGCAATTCTCAAGGAAGGGCTGTACATCTCCAAAGAGGGAAAACTGATATTACCGTCTAATTTATTTAGATATGCAGCTTTGTTGAGCCATGGGCAGAGCCATGTCTCAACAGGGGGGATGGTACAGTTAGTGAATCGGGTATTCGCTACGTACGGATTTACAAACTATACTAAAAAATTTTGCCTGTCATGTCACACTTGTAATAAACATCATGCACAAGGGGCATTAAAGCCCAAGCAAGGGAGTTTCCCTACACCACCATATCCATTTCATACTATCTGTATGGATTTCATAGAATTGAACAAATGTGAAAACAAAAAGTACTGCCTTGTCATTGTGGATATGTTCTCCAAATGGGTAGAGGCCTTTCCGACTAGTAAACCAGATGCAGCCACTGTTGCAAAGACCCTAGTTAAAGAAATTATTCCTAGATTTGGCATACCAGAAAGGATCTACAGTGACAATGGTACACATTTCGTTAACCAAACTATACAGCAGTTGAGCCGGTATTTTTTGATTTCTTTAAAACATCACTGTGCATATCACCCTCAATCTGCAGGGTTAGTAGAGAAGCACAATGGAGTTTTAAAGAATAAGCTTAAAAAACTCATGGTAGATACACAGAAGAACTGGGTGTACTGTCTGCCCCTGGCACTGTTGAGCATGAAAACTGTTCCAAATGCAAAAGGACTGACACCTTTCGAAAAGATTTTCGGAAGAGCTTATTATATACCTCAGTGGAAACCTCTCATGCCTGCAGACCAGGAAGCAGATTGGACACTTGCAGAGTATATGAGGAGTATGCTGAATAACAAACATATTTTACAGTTTAATTCTGTTTCAGATCAAGACCAAACCAAACCATCCGAAGTGGCAGTAGCCCCAGGCACTTGGGTCTGGGTGAAGACAATCAAAAAGAAGAATTGGATGACACCAAAGTGGGAAGGTCCATATCAAGTACTGCTGAGCACGCCCACAGCAGTCAAGATTGCGGAACGTTCATCTTGGATTCATTTGACACACTGTAAATTAGTTAAAAACTTTGAACTTGATAAAAGTCTTGCTAACACACAGCAGCAGTAGAATGACAAGACCCAGAGATAATAGAAATGCTGAACGACTTCAGCAGTGTTGCATAATCATCTTAATAACTGTATTAGTGGCAATGTTCTTTTTGCTGTGGCTTTTGCTGTGGCCTTTCTTTTCTTCAGCCACACCAGCTAGACTGAACAAACATGATTCAACACTCATAGACTGGCATCCAAACTTTAACACTTAGCAAGCAATCAAATATGTGTATTCTGAGACTTTTAATATTTCAAATTGTTGGATTTGCACAGCTATACCAACAGCATACGGGGGATTACTGATGGCTGCTGTCCCCCTAGGGGTCAATGATCTGGGAAAACTTGATTTTTGAGACTACACCTGTAAAATCTAGAGACAAAATTGCATTATTCCTACCTGTTACACAAACAGGAATTGTATGCTTTTTCAAGAATGACATGGTTCAAGTAGGTTGGAGTAAATGTAATGTAACGGTTTCTTATAAATGTTATATTAAACCTAAAAATGCTAAAAATGCAGAAACAATTTGTGATGCAGATTATGACTCATACTTTGAGTCCTTGCATAAAACTGTCAGTGATATACGACATAATCCTGTTCTTTTAAAGCAACTGTCTATTATAGATAAGAAAATGTTTCATGCAGGGAAGGTGTATATCAATACTAAGGTAGAAAACTGTTATTTCATATGTGGAAAAAAGGCATACAAATGGTTGCCTGAGAATTGGTCTGGCAGTTGTTTTTTGGGTTACCTGGTCCCGGCCATACAACACACTACAGCTTTGCCTCATGGGAGAATTCGAAATGTCAGAGATGTCGCATAAAAAACTGAAAATCCAATCAAGAAACCTGAGAATCTGATGGGACAGATCGTAGCAGGCTGGAGAAACCATAACTCCGTGAAAGCCAAGAATAAACTAGCACACATGGACTTGAGTGACACTATCATATCCTGGGCTGGCATAGCCCCTGCATATGGTGCAGTTAAATCAATTTGGGAACTGAGAAAGCTATCCAAACTTCTCGAGGTCATGAGCAATGCAACTTTTTCCACTCTTGAATTAATGACTGATGAACTGAATGCGATGAGAACTGTGGTGCTTGAAAACCGCATGGCTCTTGACTTCACCCTAGCGGCGAGAGGTGGTACGTGCACTTTAATCAAAGACGAGTGTTGTTCGTTCATTCCCGATAATAAACATGAAATCAACGATCATTTGGAAGTGATTCAGCAAGTGTCCAACATGACCAGGCCAGGCCCGAATCCACTGACAGACTTTTTCCAGAATTTGTTTGGGGGGTGGGGTGCCATCCTAATGAACATCCTGATTGCCATTTGTGTGGGATTACTTTTGTTAGGAGCATGTATTTGCTGTGGTATTCCCTGCATGAAAACTAATCAAAGATTTTATAGACATGTCAGTTTCTGAGACTTTGTATCAAAGTACTGAAATTGAAGAACTGTTGAAAAAGGAAACACTTTCATAAGTTTAAACTGAATGACTCTCTTAGCTGCAAATCCTCAAAGGAAGAGGTTAGGAGAAGAAACAAACTGTTTATGCTTTTGAAATAGAATAAAAAGTATTAACAGGGGGAAATGTTAGAAAAATATGTATTAACATATGTGTGTAGTGCTTATTTTAAATAAGGGAAGATTAACACGTTTTTATTCTATATGCAGCATTAGTTCTATTTGAAACTGAAAACATGCTTTTCTGAAATTGTGCTTTCTGACACTGCAAGATGCACTCTGACCTAGTTTGCTAGCACAGCAAAATACATGTTTATGCTTTGGAAATGTACTGGAAAGCAGGTGATTTTCTGCTAGGTCAGGAAATTAAATAAAGAATAATAATAATTTCTGTAGATCCATTCATTATGGACAATAAGCTCTGTTCATGCTAATGAAAAAGTGCACAAGCTGCAAGAAAGTTAGATACTATAAACAATGAACTGCTTCAGAAATCTGTACTTGCATTGTACTCGAATTAGCCATAGTAACTAGACTTCTAACATCACATAGCAAGAAAGTTATAACTGACCGGTGGTCGTCAAGGCCATCATGTTTACTGAAAAATCTTTTTTAAACTTTGAAGAGTCAGCTAGAAATGTCATAAACATCTGTAAAGTAACAGAATTGTGAACTGGTGATCTGCTACGTCAGTCATAGTGGGCAATGTCTTGAAAGAAAGGTATAATAATTGTGACACTTCCTGATTTTAGTCAGACAAACTCTGTATCTGCATTTTTTGTCTCCTTGCACAAGAATAAAGATGCCTGAACTGAACCTTATGCTTTTGGTCTTTTGAAGTATTTTCTTTGACACCCATCCACTCATCAAGATTTTTCTTGAAGACTGCTAATGAGGAACTTTGCTTTACATAGATGGGTAGCTTGTTCCAGAGTATGGGAAGTCTTTGGGACAGGAATTTATCCATCCAGCATGTCCTGTTTATTGTGGTGACAAGGTTTTGGTCCCTACAGCATGTAGCTTGGAGGGATTGGGATTTCTTTAGGTGTAGCATGTCCAACAGCTCTGGGTTTGACATAGCTTTATATGTTAGTCAGAGATCACCTCGGAGTAGGCGATATGCTATGGAGTAAAGCTGGAGATTTTTGAGACAGTCAGTGTAGGGCATCTGTTTGAGGCCAGTAATCTTCTTTGTAAGGTACTTCTGTGGCCTTTCCAGCTGCTGCAGATGTCTTGTGAGGTACATTCCAAAAGGGGCATTGTACTCTATAATGGGTCTAATGAGTGTTGAGTAGAGGGGAACAATGACCTCTTTTTTTCCTGGATGAGAACCCTTTTGTGATGGGGTGTGCCATGTAGAAAGACTTCCTGACTACTGTGGCAATGTGATTATCAAAAGAGAGACTACTGTCCACCTGGGTCCCAAGGTATCTTATCACACATTCGGTGTTGAGTAGACTGCTGCCTATGTGGTAGTTCATGGGTACAGAGTTTTTACCAAAGGAGATGACAATGCATTTTTTGGCATTGAGCTTGAGGCCATGGCTCTGACACCAGGCATCTGTCTCAGTGAGGCCCTTCTGTAGGAAATCCACATAATTTGTACCTATACCTAACCTAAAAACTCACTTGCTGTGGAAACGTACACCCCAACCCAGGACCCAATCCATCACTCCACACAAACTTAAATCAACAAAAACCCTCTTTATCAAAGGGCAACCTCCTATCTCCTTCTCTGAAGCATAAATGTAAGAAGTATACTTAACAAAATTCAGGACCTCTATGCCCTATTAGCTTTATACAAACCAGATATTACTGTACTAACTGAAACTTGGCTTAAACCAGAACATCATGATAATGAGATTGCACCCCCTGGCTACAATATTATACGAAAAGATAGGACAGGGAAAAAAGGAGGAGGCATAGCCATACTGTTTCAAAATCATCTCACTTTGGAGCAGGTTGGCTGCAGTTCCCAGGAAGTCAAAGATATAGAACTAATTCTTGCTAAATTAAAATTAAACTCTAGCAAACATATAATAATAGCAGGTGCCTATATCCCACCAGGCAATAACATTGGTACTATGGAGAGCCTGCTATAATGGATGGCTACCTTCCTTCCACAAGAAACCATACTGTTAGGAGATTTTTAATATTGACTGGTCTGACTGTACCAAATACAATCCCTCTATCCACATTAATCTTTATGGTTTCACCAAAATCATAACCACCCCCACAAGGGTCGACAAGACATCCAAACGACAATCCATCTTAGATTGGATACTTCTGTCTGACCCCACCTTTGCACACCAATCAGGCTGTCTGCCTGGTAATCTGAGTGATCACCAACCAACCTACCTAATTAGAAATAAATCCCACCATAGTAATCAACCCATCCTTAGAACTGTTCACAACAAAAAGAACTTTAAAGCCAAAGACCTAAACAATGAACTAAAATACTGTAACTGGTCTCTCCTAAAACAGCTACCCCAGATGAAGCAGTAGATTACTTTAACTCAACTTTCCTCAAAATCCTAAACTGTCATGTATCAGCCCGTACCATCAGATTCAAAACAAACTATACCCCTTGGTTAGCAAAAGACACTAAAACCATAATAAAGGATAGAGACAGAACCTGGCCTCAATATCATAAAATTAAAACCACTACCTCAAAACAAAACTACTTAACACTCCGCAACAAGGCCAAAAAGCAAATAAAACTCGATAAAACCAATTACTACAAAACCTTGCAAGAAAAACACGCTCACAACCCTCAAAAATTCTGGGCCTCAATAAACAGTTTACTGCACCCAGGTAAAGCCACCACTCCTATACCCATTGTACCAACCAACAAAGAGGACACCCCCACACAATTCAACAAATTGTTTACTGAAACAGTCCTAGCTCTATCTAACACCCTAAGTAGCACCACTGGCCCTATACCTTCTCCCACCTCTACTAACCCCAGTACACAACAAAATCCCTCTAGCTTTTCCTTGTCTCCAGTGCCTACAAAAGTTATTACTAAACTCCTCAAAAAACGTAAGCCAACCACTCTGGCAGCTGACAAACTTCCCGCTGATTTCCTTCAACTTTTGGCAGAAACCATAGCCTATCCTGTGTCAGTCCTCATAAATAGATCCATATCTGAATGCAAAGTACCTGACCTGTGTAAAATATCACATATTATTCCACTCCACAAAGGTGGTAACTCCCTTGAGCTCACCAACTACCGCCCAATCGAAATTTTATTACCTTTATCAAAAATACTCGAGAGAGTAATACATTCACAACTAATGCAATACCTCCTGAAAAATAACCTTATATCTAAATCTCAACATGGCTTTCGACCCTCCCATAGTACCACAACAGTACCACTGTCATATACCAAAATAGTCAACCACCATAGAAACAACAGACTTTTTGTATCCTCTGTATTCTTAGACTTATCTAAAGTCTTTGACATGCTTCTCAAAACTCTATCTACCCTTAATATAAACTCCTCCACTATATCATGGTTCAATAGCTATTTATCAGGCCATCAGCAAGCAGTTCTTTGGCAGGACCAACTGTCCATCAAGGTTCCATACTTGGCCCTTTACTATTCTCCCTATTTACAAATCAGATAGCTGCATCCTCACCCTTTGCCTGTATAGTGCAATATGCAGATGTCACCACCATTATATACACCGCTCCCACCTTAAGCAAACTTCAAACAATAACACAACATAAGTTTACTCTTGCTGACGCATGGTTTTCTAACATTAAACTTATACTCAATCCCAAAAAAAAACGAATTCTCTTCAGACCTGGTAAAGCTCCTCCTCTGAACAATGATTTCACCATAAACTCCAAGGATAATACCACAATCACCCCAACAACACACACTAAACTACTAGGTGTAGTAATCGATAACAATCTTAAATTCGATATACGCATAGCTCAAACAATCAAAAAAGTAAACAAAAAGCTTGGTCTCCTGTACAGGAACAAGTAATTCATGACCAATTATACCAAAGTCACTATTGCAAGAACTCAACTCTTATCCACCCTACTTTATGCCTCCCCAATCTTGACAAATCTTTTCCATCTCGAACTAAAAAAAATGGAATCTTGCTATAACAAGATTGCCAAGTTTGCTACAGATGCCTCTGATAGATCCCATTACTGCCCCAACTACTGCTTATTAATCAACTCGCTATAGCTCACAAACTGTATTACCTCCCTGACAAAACTCCAGCACCACAAGATCTAACACAGCCCTACACCACCACCCAAGCCATAAGATCCACCAACCAAAATTTCATAAATGTCATCAAACATAGAAATGAAGCTGGTAAATCTCTCTTTGCCTGTATGATAGCCAAAATTTGGAACTCACTCCCAAATCACATAACTTCTACAACCTCTGCTCCATAATTAAAAAAAACTTCTCAAAACCCATTATTCCCACAACTGGCTTTGCCCATGTGATTTCCCCAGGCTAATCCATTACATTGCAGCGTTGCAAGGATTCAGCTAAAGATCACCTGTTAGTCCCTCTAACCTCTTGAATATTAATTCTTACCTATACATACATATAAATAACCTGCTCTATTGAGTTCACAAAAAAAAATGCTGAAATGGATTCTAATGTGTATGCAGAAAAGTAAAATATATTCTTATATGTCTATTTGTAGGTCTTAATGGTATGTTTATGTATCTGTACACACATTCAGCGCTTATGTACTATTGTGTTAAAGTGGAGCTTTTCTCCCGGGCCTCTGCTGAAAATGGATCTGTGCCAAGTTGGATTTTCCCGGTCATCAAATGTAAAATAAAAATAAATAAATAACATAACATACATTTGGGGACTCGACTATGGCTCCTAGTTTGCAGTCATCTGTGAACTTCGTTAGCCAGAGGCCTTCTGTGTTAGCCTGTAATTCAGAGAAGTAGATACCAAACAGGAGAGGTCCCAGGACTGAACCCTGTGGTACTCCACTTGTCACTGGTTTGAAGTCAGATTTGGAGTCTGCAACTTTCACAGTGTGGATTCTGTCAGTGAGCCAGTTGGCAACCCATCTTGTGACGTAGGGATTTATACCTAGTTTAGTGAGCTTAGCTATAATTCCATAATGGGGTATGGTGTTGAAAGCCTTGGCGAGGTCATGAGAGGCTGTGTGAACCACCTTACCCTCGTCTACGGCTTTGGTGACTGCCTCAAATAAGTCGATCAGGTTCAGGAGGCATGATCTGCCTTTCACAAAAAAGAACTGGGTGAGGTCTAGAGTTTGAAGGTTACCAATGTCTTTGTTTATGAGTTCCAGGATGATACATTCCATGGCCTTGCAGACCAGGCTCGTCAGGCTAATAGGGCAATAATTCCCTGGATCAGTAGTGGCTCTCCTTTGTGGAGTGGGATAACTGCTTCTGTGCACCATTCAGTAGACACAAAGCCTGATATGAGGCTATGATTGAACATGGTGCTTAGGTGGGGAGCCAGTTCGTTCTGAAGTTCATGTAAAATGCAGCCTGGAATGTTGTCCAATCCCATGGATGTTGTGTTTTTGGCTTTAGAGAGTGCAACTTTTACCTGCATAGTTTTGATTACAGGGACTCTGCATTCTTCCTGTATAGATATGGGCCTTTTAGGGGGTCAGACGGGGGTAAAGTTAGCACTGAAACTATCTGCCAGGATGTTGGCAATATCAGTTGGTTCTGTAATTTTCGTGCCATTGTGCTGTAACTCAGAGCAGATCTGGGTATTGCCATTGAGATTCTTGACATAGATATAGAATGGCAAACACAAAAGGGGCTCTCCACAGCTGAAAATAATGAATAGCTCCAGTCTTCACTTCAAGAGATTTAATGAAATAAAACAGATGCAGGATCCAAGTAAGTGCTTTCACGTTCAAAAAACGTTTCATCAGACTTCAACAACAGCATAGCACTCTACTTTATCTTATATAGCGTTATCAATTAGCCGTCATTAAAATAATTCAATTAAAATTTGAAAATGTTCAATTAAGATTTAAAAACACACTTGTTTGTTTATAAAACCATTTAAAACAATGAATGAAACATTTCATGTATATCTTGTGACACAATACATAAATGAATAGCTGAAGTAATGTTCAAATTACAATAATATCAACAGCAACATGTTTTTATGCCATAAAGTATAGAATTTTAATGCTTATAAGGTCTCGCTGCCAGAAATGGTTTCAGTGAGACCTTTTCATTCAAACCATATGCTTTATGTGCTTGTAGCCTCATTATCCATTTACATTCTATCTCTTCAGTGTAATTCTTTATATTACCAAGTCTATTGGTCTTTTTCGCCAATTCCAAAACCCTAAATTTAAAAGTGTGTGTCATGCCATTATCAATTACATGTTGCGCCAAGGCATTGCTTGTATTCTCTTTGTTAATGGCATATAAATGTTCCCTGATGCATTCTCGTAATGTCCTATTGGTTTTTCCCACATAAAAAAAACTACATAACTGGCACTGAGCTAAATAAACTAAATCCCTGGACTTACAATCGGCATAAAACTTAAATATATACTCACGTCCAGTCTCTGGATAAATAAATCTATCATCATTATTTATATACATACACTGGTTGCAAGATCTACAAGCATAGGTCCCTGTCCTCTGGGAAAATTTACTATCTTCATTATTTCTATTATTATTTATTTTTGTGTTTGCTTTTCTTTTGGACATTGACTTCTTGAGGGGCACTTTACTCAGCATATTGTGTTTTTTGCTGACATAGATATAGAATGCTTTGTGGTTGTCCTTAGAATCAGTGTCGATTTTGTTTTCATAGCTAGCTTTGGAGGATCTTGTAAGGGATCTCAGCTTCTTACTGAGGCTGAACAGGGAGCTCCTCCACTCATGGGATTTTACTCTCTTTTTCAACAGTTTCTTCCTTCTGTTGTACAGTTTGTTTATGGCAGGAGACCACCAGATTGGCTTCCTTTTTTAGAAGATAGCGTCTTGGTTCTGTTTGGGATAGCACGAGCCATGCACTCGTGTAAGTGCTTATAGAGTGCATTTGTGCAGTATTTAGCAGTCGTAACTGTATTGTCCATCTGCATGGGTGTCATGAAGTTTGGCACTTCTGTCTTAAGAAGCATGAAGTTGGCTTTGGAGAATTTTTTTACCGTGGTTTCCTTAATGGGGAGCAGGACTGGGATTTGGATATCTAGGGTTATTAGCTTATGGTCGGATCAGACCAACAAGGTGTTGACTTCAGGTGTGGAACACTGGTCATTCATGCTGGTAATGACTAAGTCTAGGATATTGTTGCCCCTGGTGGGGGTGTGGATAAGTTGATCCACGGCACTGGAATTTATAAATTCCAGAAAGTGTTGAGCAAAGGAGTTGGTACATGAGTCGCTTTCCCAGTTAATGGTGGGGTAGTTGAAATCGCCCATCATTAGGGTGTTTGGTTGAACCCTAATATTTTCCAGTATATCAAGAAAAGAGGAGTGGGAATCCTGGGGCATGGTGGGGGATCTGTAGCAAGCTACAATTTGGATTGCAGTTTTGCCCAGAGTTATTTGCACTGGATAACCTTGGATGCATTATGCTGAGCAACTAGCCTGGAGGTGTGGATATCCTTAATGAATATGGACACACCTCTGCCTCTGGTGTTCCAGTCCAGGATACATGGCCGAAAAGTGTGGTATGTGTTATGGCCTGGTAGTGCAAGGGTGCTCTCTGGATCCTTGAACCAGGTCTCAGTCACTGCACAAATATCAATGTTTTCCATTTTAAAGAGTGCCTCGAGTGAGTGCATTTTGAGATTTAGACTTCTAGCACTGAGTAGCATTATCCTCAGTTTTTGCTTGCCTGTTCCTGTTACAGTGGTGAATTTGTCATTTGAACCTTGCCTAAAAAAGGCACTATAGGGGTGGCAAGAGCCTTAGCTAGTATCCAGAATCCCAGGGGCGACAGGTGCAGGCCATATCTGGCAAAGCATCGTGGTCTGTCGATCATGTCATCCCAGGCAGACAGATACTGGATCCCCTTAGAATTACACTGGAAGCTTAGCCAATTGTTGAAGTCAATCATTTTGTCCTTATGCTGTGGTATCATTCTGGGTGATGGCAGATTGCTACTCAGGGCTAGGGTCATACCTGCCTGGGGTACAAGATCGGAGAACACTTTCATGTCTCTTTTCATGTAGTCCAGGGAGGTCCTTCTCAGGTCGTTCACACCAACATGGACAATGACAGAGTCATATTTGTACTTGTTGTGAAGTGACCTGAGTGCATGGGTTATGTGGCAGATTCTGGCACCTGACAGGCAGCTGACAGTACCCTTCTCCTTTTTTAGCCTGGTGAGTGGGACATCAGTGTGTCTGACTGCAGAGTCACCCATGACTAGTGTGTTGGGTATGTTGTTTTTCCTTATGGGTTGCGGTTGAGTGGCACACTGAGTCTGTGGGCTATGTGTCATTTGGGTTGTGTTGAGGATGGAGGTTGCTTGCATTTCTGCTTTGGAGGTCTCTGTTGCTTGAGCAGATTATTATTGAGAGCCTCCGTAAATGTTTTTCTGTTTCTATGTGTGGATTTTGGTGGTGTAGATTTAGTGGGACTATGTGATGAGTGTGGTGTGGTGTGGTGCAAGTGTTTACCTTCTTCTCTTGACTGTCAAGTTCAGTCTTGGTTGGAGAGAGCTTTACCTCCAGTTTGGCTAGATGAGTGCATTTCTCACAGGTTGTAGTGTTGGCTGGTAGGAGGAGAGGGTTGTCTGTATACATGAGGCAATTGCTACTTTGCCCCAAGATGCCCAGATTCATCAGATAGACAGGAGAGAACACTGGGAGCTGACCCTTGGACATGCCTGAATAAAGAACTATTTTCCTCTAGATAAGTGAGAAAAGTGAGTACAAGAGCTGTTTTTCTCTAAGCAAGTGAGGAAAGTAAGTACAAAAAACTGTTTTCTTCTAGCTAATGAGGAAGGTTGAGTGCTGTAGTAATTTGTAGCTTATTTATTGCTTACAACAAGTTCTGAACAAAAAAGTGCTGAGCATGAATAATCAAATTCAAGTGCTAAAACTAAGAATCTGTATCTGGACTAGACTAGTTACAGGAAAGAAACAAGTGCAAATGTGGGCTTTTAAATCAGAAAGTTGACAGAGATGGAAAAATTGCCCAAACTGCCGATAACTACAATTTCTGGGCCAAAAAACATTCCTTATGTGGTAGATAGGTTACCTAGTGCTTACCACTCCCACTGATAAGCTAGCAGGCTTTCTTTCAACACAGAAAGGCTTGGGGGGTCAGGAGCTTACAAACAGTCCTGGATACAGCAAACCTGTATCTGGACTAGACTAGTTACAGGAAATGGGGAAACAAGTGCAAATGTGGGCTTTTAAATCAGAAAGTTGAGGGAGATGGAAAAACCTGCTCACACAGCCAATGACTACAATTTCTGGGCCAGAACCACTCCTTATGTGATAGATAGGTTACCTAGTGCTTACCACTCCCACTGATAAGCTAGAAGGCTTTCCTCCAACACAGAAAGGCTTGGGGGCTCATGAGCTTACAAACAGTCCTTGATACAGCAAATCTCTAACTGGACTAAACTAGTTGCAGAAAGGGGGGCAAACAAGTGCAGATATGGGCTTTTAAATCAGGAAGTTGAGAGAGAGATGGAAAAACTGCCCAAACGGCCAATAACTACAATTTCTGAGACAGAAACCACTCCTTATGTGGTAGATAGGTTACCTAGTGCTTACCACTTCCACTGATAATCTAGCAGGCTTCCCTCCAACACAGAAAGGCTTGGGGGGCTCAGAAGCTTACAAACAGTCCTGGATGCAGCAAATCTGTGTCTGGACTAGACTAGTTACAGGAAAGGTGGGAAACAAGTACAAATGCGGGCTTTTAAACCAGAAGTTGAAAGAGATGGAAAAAACTGTCCAAATGGCCAATAAACTACAATTTCTGGGCCAGAAAACACTCCTCTTGTCGTAGATAAGCTACCTAGTGCTTACCACTCCCACTGAAGCTTACATACAGTCCTGGATACAGCAAATCTGTATCTGGACTACACTAGTTACAGGAAAGGTAGGAAAGAGGCCAATAGTTTTTTTTTTACAGAAAAGCAGCTAAAACAGCACTAAAAACAATTCAAGTGCAGTGCAAGCTAGCACACTTCAGTGTGTAGCAGTATTAAAACAAATACAGCTTAAATAAGTGCAATTTATTCAAAATGTATTCTGAACTGAATTTAATTATTGTTTTATTCAACTCTGAACAGTTAAAAAGTACCAAAAATATACATATCAGCTGAGAAGCACACTCAGTCAGAATACAGGGAGATTCTAGCAAAGTTTTTTTTTTTTTTTTTTTTTTAGTAAAGTGGAAAGGGAGAAAGGAGGAGCAGAAGATAATTCAAGTTTAACAAACTAATTGGGTTGGGCTTCTCAAATGTTTTCTCTGTAATAGATAAAATGAGCTAATGACTCTAGACTGGGGGGAGTGATCCAGACAAAATTTACAGTAGGGGTGGGCAACTGCAAAGTCACCAAGTATAAGAACAAGATACCAACAGTGAGGGTGGGTAGGAATACAGCACCAATATAAATAATAAACAAATGTATAAATAGAGCACAGTGCAAATTAATTTGCAAAAAGTTGACTTATCAGTTTGGAATAGATTCCAACTCTGCCCACAGCCAGGAGATCTATCAGCTTTGCACCAATTCACAGAAATGCAGTCTCCAGACCTGATTGCATGTAACTGCATGCACAGAAGGTACTGCATTATTAAAATCATTCCCTATCAAGACATCTGCAGGGATATTCTCAAACACACCTACGTGCTTGTTTCCTTTTCTATCTTTTCAATCAAGGTGGACCCTGGCCAAAGGTATTTGGAATGGGGTCCCTCCTGAAGCTCTGACTGAAGTGGACTTCTGAACCAAATACTGTTCCTCTTTATCCACTGCAGACTTCTCAACTGTTATTTCAGAGGCTGTGTCTCTTTTGGCAGTGACTTTTTTCCATCCACCAGGATAAGATGCAAACTCCAGTGATAGACTTGTACCCCTGTTGTCTCCAGACAACTTATCACTGGCATACTGCTATTCCACTTGCTGGCTCCTCCCACCTTTTGTTCCCCACCTTACTTTAGTAGACATTTGTGTGTTACACAGCCCCTCTGGTTATATTTAATACATCTAAACCTTGATCCTGTCTGTGTACCTGAACTAGTGTATTCTACTGTTACTGGTGGACTCTGTTGGGATGGTTTATGCTGCCCACCATGGGTTTCCTTATATTCATGTGCAGCACTGGGTATCTCCTTCTTATGTAATGGTAACCTGCTTGCCAAGTAGAGATCGCCTTTTCTCCCCAGTTCATCTGCAGAGGTACATTTCTGGTCTGCTAACCAGATTCTAATGTCCTCAGGCAAAGTGCTAAGGGCTTTTTCCCTCACCAAAGTGTCTGCCAGCCTTTCACAGTGGTGCCCTGACACCCACTCATCTACCTATGAAAATAAGTGCTTAGCTCTGCAATATAGTCACATACATTTTCATCTGCCTTTTGTCCATACTCATAAAATGTTTTTCAGTAAGCTTCAGCTGTTAACTTAAAGCATTTCAATAAACATTGTTTAACCTTGTCATAATTTAAACAATCAGTATCAGACAATTTAAAAGCAGCAGTTACAGCTTCACCATGGATTAAGGGAGTCAGAAACTGTACCCAGAGCTCTTGGTCAACATTATACTGTTTTCATATTCTTTCAAATATATGAATAAAACTATCAAAAAATATCACCTTCTTTATACTGTAGAAGAAAGTTACTGACCTTTGTTGCTTCCGGCATTCAGCTATTCCCTTCTTATTACCTCCATATTCCTGTCGAAGGGTCAGCATGTCCCTCTCATGTTGATGCTGCTTCTCATTTTCTTTGACCTCCAAACGCTGCAGTCTCTCTGCCGAGTCCATGCATTCTCCCTCCAGGTCAAGTCTCTTTAACTCCAGAGTTTTTAAATCCTCTGAGGAAAAGGTGAACTGTCCTGTTTCTGAAAACTGCACATTCCCATTTCCAGACTGGCTGTCCTTCTGGTTGCTGGTATGTACTGCAGCTTTGACTAAGGCTGAAATAATTTCCTCTTTAGTCAACTTGCTGTGCACCAATTTTTTGGATTTGCACACCTTAGCAAACTGGTTTACTGTCAGCTTGCCTTAATCCTCTGCTGACATCTTTGACTGCTTTCTCAGACTAAAGTATACTAATAGAAATAAATAAAACTGTTGTGAAAAATGAAACTCTGCATATTTACCTTGTGGCTGCTGATAGTGCTCACACCTTTAGTGATAATTGCTTACAGGCTACCTAAGTTCAGTTAATATCCACACCACTGCTCACCAATATGTGATGCCCCTCTTCTGGGCCAGTAATCAAAGAGCCTCAATCCTCACCACTGACACCAGTGGGGAACATTTGCTTAGAACAAAAATAGATATACACAGTAATTTCAGATTCAGCTCTCTGCACCAAGCACAATTTCCATTAAGAGCACACAGGGACCACACTCCAGACCTGGTGCTAGACTTCCTCCAGTTTCTCTGGAGGCATGGGTTTGAATCCCACCACTGCCGCCAGTATGTGATGTCCATGCTTGAAGTAGCTGAGACACACACAAATACACACACACACACACACACACACACACACACACAAATACACACACACACACACACACACACCTGGGAAAGGCTGGCACAGATTTACCCTCTATGCCACCTCCACCTGGACTATAAGGTAGATTCACTGCCACCAGCCAGCTACTTTAAGGATCTTACCAGGGTACCCGATTGCTCTTAGTAAAATTAATGCTTATACAAATGGTAGTGTTAACCAATCAGCAAGACTTTCAGGAGTGTAAGCCATGGTGCCACCAAGTAAATGCAATTACTCTCAAAGGTTAAAATGTTTTCTAAAAGACCAGTTAAGTTACTTACTTAAGCAAGGCAAGATGAAATGTGCGAGTGGTCTTGTCAGTTCCAAAACAGAGTGCTGAGTGTTTTTGTCACATCTCTCACTAGTATCTAAATAAAATTTCAGTGCTGGCTACTAAATGACATCACATCTGGTCACTTGACTCTGTATTTCCCACACTACCTCCTCACTAGAAATTGAGCCAGGATCTAGCACAGTTGTTTCACAATACACACCTCAAACTTTGTTAAGACTTATTCCAGCATCTGGAGACTGTAAACCAATTCGAACCCTTTCATCCTTCCCACAGAGGCTAACCAGCCATTTTTCTGGTACCTCAGGGTGACAATTAGTTCACCACTAAGGACAATAAGAGCAGGATCCCAGCACAGACATTGCATCTCTGGCTGCATTTAGGCCTGAGAGATAAAACCTTTATGGCCTAAATCAAATTCTTTGATTTCAGGCTATTTTTCTTCAGGTAAGCTGGGCTGAGCTTAACCCCTTCCCTTCCAGCATCCTCTGTTAACATATATACATTTCATCAGTTACAATACTGTCTGACATACATGTACATTTCTTTTCTTTCCAGCAAGACCCACTGCTGATAGATTTTTAACACAAGCAACTTTACAAATATATTTTTAACACAAGCATTTGTACAAATCAGTTTGATATTCAAATGACACAACATTCTTTACAAAATTCAAGCTAATTATGCTAATATGCTGACATATGTTACACATAGACTGCCCTACTCTTTTTGGCCTAACGGCACTAACTTACACCATCACAACTACCTGCAAATGTGATATACAATGCATTAATGTGTTTATTTGACTTTATTATCTTAATATTTACTCTTAAGACTACCACCACCTAACAGATACCTTTTACTTTTAAGACTGCTAGCTCCTAACAGATCCACAATATGCTACAAATTGCAGCAAGTACTCCTTTACATCTCCATATATTGCACATATGCATGTTCCACTTATACAGATTACAGTTTATAGCAGGACTTGTGTGTCACTGGTATAGAACTTTGACTTTAAAGCTTTAAGTTACGCATGATCAAAGAATTAACAGTATTGTATATTTGGGAAGTGTGGAATTTGAGCCCCATAACCGCTGACTAAAGTCTAATATTGTACGCTTGGTTTGTGCTCAGACTAATGCATGCATACTTTCTTTTACAGTTGAGATATGGATGCTCATTTTGATACAACTTTATACAATACCAAAAAAAGCTATATTTAACTTTTAATGTTACAATAACACAACTCTTCTGCTGCATACCTACCACATGGTTCCTTCATCCTCACCAGTCTAGCATCATGGTCCTAACATTGATCTCCCTTTCTATGGCAGCTCTGGAAGAAACAGAACAGAACAGAATACCATTATTAATACTAGTCTTGCTTATATTCAGCTCTTAAGTCTTAGAAGTACTGACTGTAGTTGATACTTACATAGGTGTGGGATGTCTGCAGTCCTAAATTTCCCAGTCCAATGGTTGAGGGTATCCCTCTTCCTCCTGCAGAGGTAATTGGAGTGATACCTACATTGTTCAGCAGTGTGGGGGGTAATGGTGGCACTGGTTAGAGCCCGGGACAAATTATCCCAAGTCTTTGACTTATACTGGGACCCAGAATAACCCCCCTGCAGTAGCCTGGCACTATGGTGTTTCACTTGGAGTCCAACAAAAATCCTGGACTTCTGGACAAACCATCTGTGATCCCTAAATCTCACACGCTCTCCATGAACACCTGCCATGGTGACCACAAATCAAGAGCAATGGAAAATTATGTTTTCCTGCTAATTCCAGTTATCTCATTTACTGGGAGTGCACACAGTCTTTGAAAATGTTGCACACAGCTTACCATTGTGCAATCTTGGTGCTCACCTGTGTGCACCCTCAAGTCCCACTTTTGCATGATGGTAAGCAGTAAACAGCAGTGGCAAGCAGTGAAAAATTACACAGGCAGTTGTGTATGTGTGTTAGGCACATGTGTAGGCCATGCCAGTCCAGATAGCAGAACTATACTTACAAGAACATAGCACATAGTATACCCACAGTCATACATTTGATAATAATGTGATAATACATAATGAGATTTTGACAATAAAAGTTTGTGGAACATACTGTTTTCTAACCCAGGACCATGTCTATGGTAGTCCTACACTTATACCTATTGCCACAGGATAGTTGAGAAATGCTTGTCTATGTTGCAGTTCACTGTTTACAGTGTCCTGTCATCTTTCTGAGTGGTCCAGTTGGCCAATCTAGTTACTGCAGCATTTTGTGCAAACTAGATAAACACAGCCAAACCAGCCATTCATTTTTCTTTGTTTTTTGCAAACACTGGCCAAAAAAAATGAGAAGGAGAAAAGGAATGAACCCAGTACCAGCTGGCCCCACAAAGGAATGCATCAGTGCATTAACATGTGCTGCCACAGTGTCAGTTAAGTAGTAGGTGTGCTTTATAGACTCAGTACTAACTGTCAGACTTTACCTATGCAGCTCACCTTTGCACAATGCTTACCTACATGGAAAAGTGTATTTCATATGAATATGCACTTTGATAACTGTTGCACAAACCTGCTGCTTGCAGTGCTATGGAAAACTATATATTATTAAGTATTACTGCTGTTTATTGCCCATTTCTTGTGTATAATATGATGATGCTTTTGAAAACATAAACAATTGAAGGCCCTACCTCACACTATACCACATATTTATAATATAGCCATGTCTTGCCCTTCCCAAGCACTGCAACCCTGGTGTCTCGGTACTTTTTCCACACATATATCACCTACACTACAGAAAGTAATACCAAATGTTGTGCTACAAGTAATGCACATCAATCTGGTAGCATGCAGAACTACAACTATTGACCCATAAACCTAAGAAGTTTTATCTGCAAAGATATGGAAGGGATCAGCATGAACCTTACCCACAGGGCATAGGTGACATTCAGCACACTTCAGTCAACTCATGTTGTGTTTTTCAAGGCTAAATCTTGACTGGTGAACCTTGTGGATATCTTTGATACTGGCCCTAAAAACCTGAATGACAGATTACAGGACAAACCACCTATATTCAGTTATCCAAGGCCTTTGACAATATCCCTTATTCATGTCTCATTGTGAAAATGTCCCATCTGTGAATTAAGCCATACAGTACAAGCTGGGTAGCCAACTGGCTCACCAACAAAGGACACACTTTCAAGGTTAAGGACCGCACCCCTCACAAGCCGTTCCCATTATCAATGGAATACCACAAGGATCTTTACTCCGCCCTCGACTGTGTGGAAACTACATCCCTGAAGTGCAAGCAATGGTAGATGGCCTGTGGTTTACCACATTTCCAGATGACTATTAATGAATGCAATCATATAGATTTACCCCACTGATGAAAATATTTTACAGGATGGGCTGACAGAGACAAATTATTGGAGCCAAAGTCACAGACTGAACCTTACAGCAAACAATGCGTTATTGTACCCTTTAGCAATGAAGTACCCCTGCTAATTATGATAAACATAGCATCCCTATCAGCGCAAACACAGTGTTGTGAGACTTGTGAACACATATTCATAGCAATCTACACTTTCATTGCTATATGTCCATAGTGTTGAGACACACATTCTGTGTTGCACACCTCATACATATGGACATCACATTGAAGACCAGGGAGGTTGTAATTCACCCTTATCAGACCACTAACTGAGTACAAAACTCCCTTCTGTCTGTACCTCACCAGACAACTGTAGCAATTTGAGAAAAAAATAGAGGTTTATGACTGGGAGAATGCAGGTCCTACAAACATCAGACACATCCTTGACCTGGTAATTACTAACATGGGAGACCATACCAATAGTAAACTCCTCCTAATCACTTTGGAAATCCACACACCCCCCACCCCACAAAGGTAACCATCATGAAAAACTTCTACAAAGTTAACGTTGGGCTCCTAAAAACAGAGGTGCCTAACTTCACGGCACCCATGCAAATAGAGAATAGTTGCATGCTGGCCGAATCATACACCAATGCGCTGTATGGACATGTACACAAATGCATGGATCTCACCATACCCAATAGAACCAAGATGCTCTCCTCCAAAAAAGGGAAGCCAATCTGGTAATCACCTGCCATAAACAAACTCTACAACAGAAGGAGGAAACTGATCCAGAATAAGGTGAAGTCCCAAGACTGGAAAAACTCCCTTATCAGCATCAACAAAAAGTTGAGATCCCTCATCAAATCCTCTAAAGCTAGCTATGAAAACAGAATTGCAACAGATAGTAAAGACAACCACAAGGCCTTCTATAGTTATGTAAAGAATTTCCACAGCAATACCTAGATTTGCTCTGAGCTACTGCACGATGGTACCTCCTATACCGAACCAACAGATATTGCCAATATACTGGCCAACAGATTCAGTGCTAACTTTACCCCTCTTGCCCCCCTAAAGGACCACTCACAATATGAGTAGATTGCCAGATACCCAGTATTACTGCTGCACAGGTTAAAACAGCACTGTCCAAGGCCAAGAATACAGCTTCTATGGGACCTGACAATATCCCTGGCTGTGTTCTACCTGAACTACAAAGTGAACTGGCACCTCACTTGTGTACCCTGTTCAATCACAGCCTCACCTCAGGCTTTGTCCCTACCAAATGGCACGCTGCTACAGTCATCCCTCTCCACAAAGGAGGAGTGTCTACAGACCCTGAGAACTATCGCCCCATTAGCCTGACAAGTCTGATATGGAAAGCTATGGATTGTATCATCATGGACCTAATAAACAAGGATAAAACAAGGATACAGGGAACTCTGGAGCCCACACAGTTTGGTTTTCTGAAGGGTAGATCATGCCTGCTCAAACTGATCGACTTCTTTGAGTCAGTCACCAGAGCTGTGGATGAAGGCAAGGTGGTTCATACAGCCTACTTTGAACTGGCCAAGGCCTCTGATACCATTACCCACTCAGGAATCATAGAAAAACTCACTAAGCTAGGCATCAATCCCTATATCCCTTGGTGGGTTGCAAACTGGCTCACAGACTCACAGATAGAAGCCACATTGTGAAAGTAGCTGACTCTAAGTCAGACTGCTGACCAGTCATGAGTGGAGTCCCACAGGGATCGGTCCTGGGTCCTCTCCTGTTTGGTATCTACTTCTCAGAAGTCCAGGCCAACACAAAGGGACTCTGGCTGGAAAGTTCGCAGATGACTGCAAGTTGGGAGCCATTATTAACTCCTCAAGTGATATTGACATCCTACAGAAAGCCCTCACTGAGACCAACGACTGGTGTCAGAACCATGGCTTTAAGCTCAATGCCAAAAAATGTGTCATCATCCCCTTTGCGAAAAACCCAGTTCCCATGAATTACCACATCAATGGTAGTCCACTGAACACAGAAGGCGTTATAAGAAATTTGAGAACACACATTGACAGCAACCTCTCTTTTGACCACCACACTGCCACTGTGGTCAGAAAGTCCTTCTATGTGGCACATCTCATTAATAGGGGTTTTGCATCCAGGAAGAAAGAGGTCATTGTCTCCCTCCACTCTTCCCTCATTAGGCCAATCATCGAGTACAATACCCCATTTGGCATGTACTTCACTAGACACCTGCAACAACTGGAGAGGCCACAAAAGTACCTCACAAAGAGGATCCTACTTAAACACTTGTCCTATATGGACAGACTCAAAAAACACCAACTATTCTCTGTCTCACATTGCCTACTTTTAGGCGATCCCTGCTTGACATACAAAGCCATGTTGAACCCAGCTCTGTTAGAAATGCTACATCTAAAGAAATACCAATCCCTCCACACCACATGCTAAAGAGGCCTCAATCTCATTACCACAATCAACAGAACATGCTGTAGAGACAGGTTCATAACCCAGAGACTACACATGCTATGGAATAGACTTTACATACATGTCAAACAGAGCACCTCACTGGCCCTCTTCAAGAGAAACCATGATGAGTGGATGGGAAATAAAAAATTCATCCCAGGGATCACTCCAATGGCAATACTCGACAGAAGCACTAGGAAGTAAGGTCAGGTGGCACGATGCCAGGGTAATCCTATGGGCTAGGCTTGTAAAGGCTCCAAGGCCATTAGCCTGGTATACACCTATGAACCTATGAACATGGAAAGACTAAAAGATCTGTCACTGTACTCAGTATCCTGCAAGATGGTGAGAGGTGACTTCTGCCTGACTTACAGAAATGTCTCAGACCTTGTCCTACTCGAAATGCTGGATATCTGCAAATCAAATGGGACAAGAATTAATTGTCCCGGGTTCTCAACCTAGGCTGTGACATAAACAGAACATGCTGGTGGGACAAATATATCCCCCAGCAACTGACATTCCTCTGTAATAGGCTCCCACTGCATGTGCAGTGGTGTCCCTCAATGACCTTGTTTAAGTGCAACCTTCATGACTACTAGTTGAGTGATTGCAAAGTCACCTCTGGGGTGGCACCTATGTCTCTCATAGACAGGTTCCACTGTTGCTGCTCTCAAAATTGTTCTGCTAGCAAAGGACCATCTGAATATGTATAATAAGGGTACCTGTGTTTTTACACATACAGGCTTCTATTTCCTCATGTATGGTGGTAATCATGACCTTCTAATACTTGCAAATACAGTATGTGAGAGATGCGAGCATACAATGAATCTAGAATAACTGCTATGCCTCTCAGGTAACAACAAACCAGATATCAAACAGGTTGTCACATTTCACCTCCTCAACAAACCAAGTGTACAACACATAAACTCACATGCACAGAGGTACTCATTAGAAACTTATCAAAAGATCAGAGACCTTGTAAATGCAAACCTTCTGCACACATTACAGTCTCAATGGAACCACTACACATAAAAACAAATGTAAGTGTCTCACCCATTAAGCCCTTAAGACAAAACACATCAAAACTAATGTCTTGGTCATAGGCCAATCCATACTGAGAAACACAGATGCCCCCTTCACCAGGTTGTGCAAGGAGAAAGTCATGGTCATCTGTCTGTCAGGTGTCTGGATCCACAAAGTCATGCACGCACTCATATCTGTCAACAGCAAGCACAATTACACAGCTGTCTTACTCCATGTGGGAGTAAATGACTTCAGACATACCTCACTGGGCTATATGAAGAGACATATGACTGAGCTCTCAGATTATGTGTCCCAGACAGGTATGTCCGTAGTCCTAAATAGCATTCTTCTTTCACCCAGGATGATGCCTCAAGACAAGAAAAATAATTATAGATGTCAACAATAGGCTTAGCTGCTGGTGTCAAACCAGGGGGATCCGGTATTTGTCAGCCTGGTATGATATAGTCGACAGACCATGCTGCTTTGCTAGGGATTCTCTTCATTTGTCACCTCTCGCCTTTCGGTTACTGGCCAAGGTACTTGCCTCCCCCATAGTGTCTTTTTAGGTAATGTCATAAGAACAAAATTCCTGATGTAAAAATATCCTAAAAATATAAACTAAAGGTTGTGCTGCTTAATTCTAGAAGTCTAAATCAAAAACTACACTCAATGGAGGCACTTCTTACTTGGGAAGATGTCAATGTTTGTGTAGGCACAAAGAGATTTTTTTAGGGCCACAGAGAGTACTCCAGCCATGAAAGGCTGTAATGCCTTCCACACATTCAGGTTGCAAAATGAATATAAAAGAACCAAAGGAAGAGATGCATCCATCTTCCTAAAAGACAAATACACTTCAAGACTGCTTAAGCAGTATGACTCCCTAGAGTTTCTCCAAGTCCAACTAACTGTAGTAAAGACCCGTCTCCATCTCATTGTTAGCTACAAGTCCTCCAACATGAACCAAGAAAACCCACACAGTGTCTTCCTGGACCTACTTGAGTCACTCGTAATACAGCCAAACACCCTAGGCATGGTTAGCTTTAACCATCCTTCCATCAATTTGGATACATATATTAGTTCAAACATGCTCAACCTAAGGTTCCTGCACTTTGTAAACATGAATACTCTGGAACACTTAGTCTATTCCCCCACAATGGGCTCGAATGTCCTTGACCTAGTACTCATCAACATGGGAGATCACTGCATCACGCCATGTGTGAGACCCGCACTTTAAGGTCTGACCATAAATCAGTCACACTCAGTGTAACATCGTACCTGACCTCCCATCACCAGGATCCAAAAGGCTGAAAAATTTCTCCAAAGCAAAATATAGCCTCCTAAGCAATGGCATAAATAGTTTCAAATCTCCTGCTACTACTGACAGTAAAGACTCCTATACTGAGGTGTACACAAATGCCCTATATGAACACTTTACAAGTATATAGACTTAGCTGTACCAGAATGGATCAAAACTTGCTCATGAAAAAACAAGCCACCCTGGTGGACAGCTAGTATAAATAGATTGGGTACCTGACAAATCTTTGAATGCTCAAAATTTTGAATGTTACATGGTCGAGACCAAACGTTTGAAATTTTAAGTGTTCAAAGATTGACTTTCAATGGTGCCGTATGGTGCAGATAGGGAGAATTTCCCTTTTCTGCACTGAAGTGCAGTCTTGGAGTTGGTGTATATAAGTGTGGGAGGTGGGGGGTGCCCCCCGCCCACGCTGTTAAAGTGTTTTTTTCTTTTTTTAGTTTTTTTTTTATTTGATGTTTGAACATCCAAATGTCGAACATTTGGTCTCGACCATGTAATGTTCGACATTTTGGATGTTCGAATATTTTACATAGACCCAATAGATTATACAGCAAGAGAAAGAAACTGATGTCCAGGAATAAGAGGGAACAGTCTTAGCAAAAAAACACCCTCCATAGTTTGAACAGTCTTAGCAAAAAAACACCCTCCATAGCTTGAACAGCTTATAAAGTTTTCTAAAGCTATTTATGAAACTAAGATAGCATCCATAGCTAAGGAAAATCACAAAGGATTCTTTATCTATGCCTGTAAATTAAAAGGGAAGGCCTGGCTTTACAGCAAATTTGGAGAGGTTGGTACCACCCATACTAAACCTGAGGACATGGCCAACCTGTAAGCAGACAGGTTTGGCAAAAATTTTACACACTCTGTCTCCACCAATCATACCCCAAAGCATATCTCTCAATAGTTCTCTATCTATTATCTCTAAAGAACTGGTCATAACTGCACTCATCAAGGCTAAAAACACAGCCTCTATGGGACTGGATAACATTCCAGGCTGCTTACTAAATGGTCTAAAGCAAGAGTTAGCAGACACACTGGGTACTCTCTTCAACCACAGTCAAAATACTGGTTGTTTCCTGGCAGAGTGGAAAACAGCAACCATAAGCCACTTGCACAGAAGGGGTCCTTCAACCGACCTGGGGAACTATGCAACCATAATCCTGACTGGCCTTGTCTGTAAGGCCATGGAGAGAATCATCTTGAACCTGATCAGCAGCGGCATTGGTGACCTTCAAAGTTTTCACATAACCCAGACTGCCGTTCATTAAGGGCAAATTGTCCCTGATAAACCCAGTGGAACTTTTTGAGAGTGTCACCAAAGCCCTGGATGAAAGCAAATACACCTCAGGGATCATCATTTCTGTGGCTCTGCTTGACAGTGACACAAGAAAATAACTTTCTTGGGTGATGTAAGCCAGGGAACCTTGTTGGCTAGGTTTACTTAGGCCCTTGGGCCAATAGCCTAGTACCTACCTATGAGCCTATGAACTAAATACTGCATATCTCGACTTGGCCAAGGGCTTTGATACACTCCCCCACTCAGGCGTCATTGCAAAACTCATGCAGCTGGGGATTAATGCATATGTCTGTAGATGGGTAGCCAACTGGCTTACCAACATAACGCATACAGTTGTAGGTTGGGATTTTATCTCTACCGACAGACCTGGTACCAGTGGTGTCCCAAAACTGTCTGTGCTGGGTCACCTACTGTTTTGCAATGTATTTCTCAGAAAATCAGGTGAAAACAAATCACCTGTGTCTCACCAAGTTTGCTGATGACTACAAACTCGGTGCAATAATTGAATGATGTTAACATACTACAAAATGGGCTTACATACTCAAATGATTGTTGGCAAAGCCATAGACTTAAAGTTAATTCAAAACATCACTATTTTCCCTTAAAGCAAAGGAGACGTCCATGCAGATTACACTATTAATAATAACCCCCCCTATGTTCCAAACAATGGGGAGAGATTTGATTATGCAGGTTGACAGCAATCTCAACTTTAATCGTCATGTGTCCACAGTGGTAAGGAAGGCATTTTTCATTGCTCACTTCATAAGTAAGGGCATAACTTCCAAGACTAAAGGGCATCATGACTAAGGATGTTATAACTCCACTGTACTCATTCCTCATCAGACCAGTAATGGAGTAGCATGGTCCCTTTTGCATGTACCTCACCAGACACCTGCAACAGCTGGAGAGACCCTAGAGCTTTCTCACTATGAAAATCTAGGGACTTCCAACACATTACCTGCATGGACAGACTGAAGGGCTTGTCACTGTACTCTGTATCATATAAACTGCTGAGAGGCGACTTGTGGCTGGCCTACAGAGCAATCATGAACCCTGCCTTAATGGAAATGTTGCACCTCCCCAAATCAAATGGGACAAGACTCACTCATGGTATCAACTTAACCTAGTCTGCGACATTAACAGGACATTCTGGAGAGACAGATATGCATCCTAGAGATTGCCACTCCTATGGAACAAACTGCCACTTCACATGAAACTAAGCACATGAATGACCTTATTTAAGTGTAATTTAGACAATTGGATTTCATTGATGAGTGGTTTCATCGATATCACTCTTAGATGGGACAAAAAATTGCTCAGTATGGATTCGCAAATATGGACCACATATCTTGGTCTATAAGGGAACAATGGTACAACTTAGCTAACCTTGAAAAGGTCCTAGGGCCATTAGACTAGTAATCTTCTATGAGCCTAACACCATTATGGTAGTAGCCTTGTATGAACCTATGAAGTTATGAACCTATGCAGGCCTGCCAACATTTTGTCTAAAACATGGGCTGCTGATGTGAGTTACTATAAGTTCAGCAGCTGCAGCCTTGCAGAAGTCAGACTTCTGCTGTGGATCTTGTGTTAAGTACTGTGTTTTGTAGTCTGTGTACTTAGATAGGTAGGCATTCTATTCTCACTGCAGTCAAGTGTGTGTGTGTGTGTGTGTGTGTGTGTGTGTGTGTGTGTGTGTGTGTGTGTGTGTGTGTGTGTGTGTGTGCATGAGTCATCTTGCCTGACATTACAGAGAGCCTTTTATCACAGCATGTGGTACACTGCTATTATCTGTCTCAGCAGACACCGCTGATGTTATCAGGTATATCAGATTTTTGGATATACAGTACTCTCACCAGGACAGGCTCAGAAACTGGACTGTGGCTAGGCAGAAGTCACACCATCCTATACAATAATGTTTACAATGACATGGATTTTAATCTATCAATACACATCATGGCATGGTTTGTAGGCTCTGTGCTATCTTGCTGAGAAAGCCCTGTGGCCTCACTAGCCAATGCATGTGTCTTCTGAGGTACGTGCAAAAGAGAGCATTATACTGTATTACTGTTCTGATGTGGTTTGACTACAGTGCTGTCATACAATCCTAAGATCTGAATATGATGGCATGAAATACCATACATTTGTCTTGGAAAATCATTAAAGAGAGAAGTTAGAAAGTAATGATATACATTGCAGTTACTGACTTCATAATCTTTGCAAGAGCATTCACTAGAAAGTTGTGAAATTTTGTTGCTATCAACTGTCTCACTTTGCAAGGCCAATATAAGTCAAAGCTACAATGACCCGTTCAACAACACAAATGCAGATATACTAAACACTAAGTTACCTAAGCACCTTGAGCATCAGACACAGCTTTTTTATCCCTGAATTCAAAAGAGAGAAAAGAGGGATATAGCACAGTTATCATCACTTGCACAGGGTGTTGTGTGGGGAATGGGAAGCCTAGACTGACCCAAAATATCAGTGGGTGTGTGTGAGTAACAAGGAGAAGAAGGCAGATACTGGGATAAAACAACAAATGCCCAGTGAGACAAAATGAAAAACTGTTGTGTGTGTATGTCTGTAGGGGTCCTCCATGTGACACTGGTGTGTGAGTGCCTGCATGAGCACAGCCAAGCTCTGTGCTAGCTCTATGTCTTGGTCTGTCGGACAAATGTGAGCCATGCATGGTAGGGGTGGCAGTTCATTGTTGTTGTCCCTGACCATGGGAACTGGCTCTGCCAGGAGATTGACTGGCACCTCCATGTCCAAAATCAGAAGCAGTGCTGCTACCTGAATGTGGTTGATATTTGCTGGATGAACTCCTTTCATGGGGATGCCCAGGACCATGACCCCATGGCCTGATACTTCAGGGTGTGGAAACCACACTCACTGACAGAGCAGTGGAAGTACTGTCACTATTGGACCATGATCAGGCATGGCCACATTGGCTGCCAGAAGATGTGTCATTCACCAGACCCAGCGAATTGGCAACATTGTGGAGGCAGTCATGCATTTCAGACTATGTTACATCCACAACCCTGATCATTTGATTGGAGCACCTGTGGGAATGTGCCTGTGCCTTCAAGACAGCCCTAAACATATGTTGAGTGGCATGGAAAGTGACACCTGCATCAAGTGGAGCAGGGACAGTAGGCCCCCTCCAAGGACCCAAATCAATCCTCCTGTGTGGCCCCTTGCCCACAGTTTTGCTACTGCCAGACTCACAGGCACTGAAGCTGCACTAGCCTCACTTTCCTGATCGATGTCCTCACCCTCCACTTGTCCAATATCTGTGGGCTTAGTGGACAGGGTAGGTGTAGGCCTACTGACTGTGTCTGCTGGAAATCAGGGGATGGCTGTATGCCAACCACTGTGTCAGATTCAACATCTGAACCCCCAACTGTTCCTCAGCTTGGCCACCATCATCATGAAACTCTGCTGATACACTGACATCAAGTGGCACAGGACCCACACTCCCACTGTCAGTATCACCTGTGATAAAAAGTAAGAAACATAGGAATACATTAATACCTGCACTACTATAGTGCAATACAGGCTAACAAACTAACAGTGCTGCCACTATTACAGACAGTACAGCAATACACAAAACAGGCCTGAGATCAAAATCACACACCCAATATTTCTTTAAATGACTCAGCAATGCTGACATAAAAATATTTGGCTTACCGTCTGCAGAAGACATACTGTGCTGTAAACCAGATGGTCCTGGAAAAAGTTAAGCAAGAGGTAAGGGCAACATCATCACAATTTACAGTAAATCAGGGGGTAATACAGTTTCCCTGTTATGTGTGCATTAACTCTACATTCAACAACAGCAGGGCTGACAACTCCAACCTAAGCTTATAACTATAGCAATCTTCAAACCCCTCCCCCAAAAAAGACATGTGACACAAAATTAACTTATTTATTTCAGTTGTTTTACTATACAACAGAATTCAATTGCTGATTAGAAAGCCGACCTGGAAGATCCTCCTGGGATGTGCTTGATGTCTGGGAAGCTGTTTCACCCACATTCAGTACATGCTGTACTGCCCTCTCCTGGGAGCTCTCTGTATCTCTGATACTGGCCAGGAAATCTTCATTGGACATTATTGGTCATTCCCTAACAGCCACTCCCCAATAATGATTTGGCCATGGCCTTCTTCAGCTGCTCACCTCCCTGCAGATATGATCATGTCAGTGGCCCAGTGGTGCACCTCTTCATATGTTCTGCCATGGCTGCCCAAGGTACTGACATCCTGTTCAACCTTCTACCATATTCCCACCCTACATGCCATACCCCCATCCTCTTTCCAGGAGAAAAGCACCGTGTTGCCTAAACCCATCAACTATTAATTAGTTTTCAGCATAGATGAAAGGGGGGTCTCCGTGGATTGACACACCTGAGTGGCATACTCATTGGTGTCCTAAAAGACAAAAGAAGTGTAATACACATAAGTATCACATAACTACAAAATAACTGTTTCCAGATAAAACAGAAAAGGTAAGCAGTCAGTATACCCTTGCAGAAACATAAAACAGTCTACAGATGTGAAATAAAAACAACAGGCAGAATGCGAAACAAGGAGAGAATCAAGAACAACATGTCCTTGTTTGTGCCAGAACAGTAACTCACCTTTGCCCCCCCAAAAAAAGAACAGGCAAATGATTCAATTTGCTAAGAAAATACCTTTGAAATGCTAAAAAGTGCTATCAAAGGATCTGTCCCTGAAACATTTGTATGTATTTTTCACACAGCATTCCATTTTCATGTATTGGCAATCATGTGTACCTCTGAAATGGCTTGAAAAACATGCCTATCCCATCAGTACACTTCTAACTAAAGCATACAAATAGAAGTGCAAAAGTCTTTGCTTCACATTATTCTTAAATACATTCAAGCATATGCATTGTATAGGTGACAGAACATACCTGCATACGTTCAATGCTCCTCTGTACAGATATATTCTGAAGAAAAAGCATTTTTGCAGTCTTCCAAACATATGCAACTCTCCTCGCCATCAGTTTGGTTAGCTACATAATGGCCTTTTTATGTGGTGGAGATTATTAATGGATTGCATCTGTCTTTGTGTTTCATAGATGTTAATAACAGCATAAGCAGTTGAGTTGTATGCTAATCAACCAATCCAACACGATAGAGCTATTCAACAAACTGTAAAGCATCCATGTAGACTCCATGCTGGATTTTCCTGCTGATTTCAAAACTTTTGGAATACAGACATGGAAAGTCTACACAATCACATTATGTGGAAATTTTAGAGCACTGCAGGGTGGAAAGTGACAGACTAGAGGAACTCTGTGAACTATGCCACTCTCACCTCAGAGCCAGAGCCATCCAAGGGGAACACATCCCAGTGGAAACTAAGGTATGTGTAGCCTTTAGAATCTTAACTACAGGTACTTTTCAGAGACCAACAGGGACATGGGGGTGCCACAGGCATTATAATCCAGGATCCTCCACCAATTACTTGATGCCATGCTCCAGCATGTCACTGAGCATATATATGTTCCCTGTAGATCTGAGGAGAGGGACAGAAATATGTAACAGTTTTACTGGGTAGCTCATTACCCTGAAGTACTGGGTGCCATATATTGCACTCATGTAGAAATTAAGGCACCACCTGGGGAACAGGCTAGGCTCTACATTAACAGAAAGAGCTACCATGCTATCAACTGCTAAGTCATATCTAGTGCAAAGGGAATCATCTTGAATGTGTGTGCTAGCAACCCTGATAATTACCACAACTGACATATCTGGCACACCTCCCAACTGTACCAGATGCTTGCTAAGGGGGGGATATCCCACAGGGTCATTTACTGGAGGATGCAGGCTATGAACTGGAACTGTGGCTGATGACACCCATCAGAAATGCAGACATACCCACAGAAGAGCATCATAATGAGACACACTCAAATCAGAAATGTCATAGACCATGTGTTTGGGTTGCTGAAGTCACAGTTCCACTGCCTAGATACATCTAGGGGAGCCCTTCAGTACAATCCACAGATATGTAGAGAATTCTTCACAGTATGTGCCATGCTACACAACATAATCCTGAAGAAACAGATGCAGCAGGATCAGCAAGGGGAAGGGGCACACATCTCACCACCAATGCCAAGGTCACCACAGCCACAGGCAGATGAGGAGTCAGAGAGGGGACCACCAGCTGCTGTGGGTGTAGGCAGATATAGGCATGCTCAGTATGTCCTTGCATTGGCTAAGAGACAATGCATAGCACACTCACCCACCACCTAGGGGCCTAAAACCTTCCTGCTACCCACATAGTTATAGTAATATTGATTCACACAACCTTTACCTCCACATGTATTGGCTGTGTAGTGCTTGCATCAGACAGAGTCAACCCTGAAATAACACTGTGGCAACTACTGCATTTACAAGGTAAGTCCTGAACCTGGGGTGTATTGTTTAATAATATTATGGCATATCATTCTATTTCATCACTTGGTATAGTAAGCAAGTAAAATGTGAAAGATTTGTATAGAAATTACCTTAACATGTGGCAGCAGAAACTTTTTTTGACTTATATGTTTCCATTAGTAAGTAGTAGGCCTCAGGCATCAAAGATTCACACAGTCATACCTCTCAAAGTGCTGATGATCACTACATGCCCTCAGTTTAACACCATGTGTTTGTACTGGAAAATCATTAAAGAGAGACGTTAAAAAGTAATGAAACATATTGCAGTTTCTGACTTCAGAATCTTCACAAGATCAGACAACAGGCAGGATGAATGGGAGCTGGAGAAAAAAAATTAGGTTTGGCTGTGCTCATCTCTTTTCTGCAAAATATGGCAGTATACAAACTGGACAACTGGATCACCCAGAAAGTAAACAACCAAAAATAGAAATACGATACATTCAGTTAATGCTATTGGGCAGTGCACAAACCCAGTAAGTGGCATTGCGCAACTGTTAACAGCTAGACCTTAACAATGATTACAGTAAAATAGGGGATATCATGTAACTAGTCCTGTGGCAGCAGGTATAAGTGTAGGGCTTGACGAGAGGAGGTCCTGGGTTGTTGTACAGGTTATGCAACTCTTTTTCCACTGTTGTGACATTGCAGTTTATAGCACTGAACTGAAACATGAACAGCTGTTATTTCAACTCTCTTTTGGCAACAGCTGTAAGTGTACAACTGTAATACACATGGTCCTGGGTTGAAATACAGCATATTCCATACACTTTTACTGTTGTTCACTTCCCATTATAGTCACTCTCACTTATAACACTTGACAATTGTATGTATGAGAGCTGAGATACTAATATTGTGATAGATTATTTATTTATTTATCTATGTATTATTACATTTATTATCAAATGTATGACTGTGGGTATACTGTGTACTATGTGCCTGTAAGTATATTTCTATCTGGACTTGCATGGCCTGCACATTTGCCTAACAAACATATATGACTGTCTGTGTAATTTTTCACTGCTTGCTACTGTTGTGCACCACTGCTGAGCACAGTGTTTGAGCAATGTTAAGTGGTGTGCAACATTTTCAAACAGTGTGTGGACTCCCAGTAAACATGATAACTGATATTTGTGGGAAACCATCATTCTCCATTGCTCATGATCCATCATAGACATTGCAGGTGTTTGTGCAGAGGGTCTAAGATTAAGAGCTCAGAGATAGGGTGTCCAGGAATCCAAGATTTTTGTTGGACTTCTAGTTAAACATGACAGTGCCAACCTACTGCAGGGGATCTGTTCTGCTCCCAGTGTAACTCAAAGGCTTGTGATAGTTTGGCCTGGGCTGTAACCAGTGCCACCAGTATCCCCACGCACTGGTGGCCAATGTAGGCAATACTTTAGTGACCTACTTTGCAGGAAGAGGGATAGCCACAATGCTTAGATTGAGGAATCTAGGATGGAGGACATCCCACAGATGTGTAAGTATCAACTACAGAGAGTACTTGTAAGGCTTAAAAGCTGAATATAGGCAAGACTGGTATTCATGTGTTACTATGAATACAGAGGCACAGAAAAATGATAGGCATAGTTTTTATTCAAACTAAAGGGGTGGCGAAAGCCACATAACTATGGGCTAGGCTTATAAATGCCCTTGGGCAGATAGCCTAGTATGAACCTATGAACCTATGAACCTATAATATTGTATTTAATTTGTCTAGTTATCAGCTAAATGCCTTTGTGCATAATGTTTTGAACAAAGGTCTTACCTTTGTACCAGCGACTGTCTTTGATATTTTTAAAGTTTTAACAGATAAATTGTTTGTGAGAAAACAGAATTTAAAGATTGCTATTTATCAAAAGTCCAACGCTGCACCCACACAATACCATAGAACTAGCATGTATACGCCTTTGTCTAATAACATTGCATCGGCTTATGAGAAAATGCTTGAGAAGGAAATATATGAGCTTTACTAATCCAGTTCTAAGTATAAAGGAAAATTTTTCAACTTATGTAAAGAAGAATATGATGCTATCCATGCACTTTATTTGAATGAAAATATAGTCATTAAGCCAATAATGGCAGTGGAGTTGTGTTGGGGAGAACTTATTATCTTAATTCCATGTTAACAATGTTAAATTCATCTGATTATTCATGTGTTACTATGCAAGATGTTAAATCTATACATAAAAAAGTGAGTGAGTAGATGCTATGCATGTTGAAAAATGACACATTTTTAAGAAATGTGTGATTTCTTAGACATTGAAACAGCCATTATCCCTGTTATTTATGGGATACCTGAAATGCATAAATCCCAAATAGAACCACCTTTGCATCCAATAGTTTCATCTAGGGGATGGGTCACTGAACCCATTTCTAAATATTTAGATGGTCAGTTGAAACAAGTATTGGCTACATCTACCACGGTTGTTAAAGATAGTACAGACTTTTTAAAACAGCTGTATGAATGGACAAAAATAATAATCTACTCAAATGTTACATTGTCACTTTGAATGTTGAATAATTATTTATATGCATTCCAAATTAGGAGGTCATTGAAATAGTGAAAAAATATACATCTGCTCAGTTGGTATTGAAACATATACAAGTAAACTTGATCTGTGACATGCTAGAAATAGTTCTAACAAATAATGTATTTTTATTTAAAGAGAAAGTATTTCAACAGAAAATGGTGTTCCCATGGGTATTCCCATGGCAAACACTTACCCAATATAGTTCATTGCGTCAAGAGAAAGTGTTTAAACAAGAAAATTGTGCTGCCAATATAGGTATGAACTCTTGGAAAACTACAGTACTATCTTCTGAGAGCAATAATTATTCTAAAAATTTCTTTTTTTACAAATGATTTGTAGATGACCTGTTCCTAATTTGGGATGGTCCACTACATAAATTTGTAGACAACCTGTTCCTAATTTGGGATGGTCCACTTTATTTCATACTTGCATAGTACAACATCTTTTTTAAGGTTTAAGAAAAATGTGCAATATAAGCAGATAGACTTTTTGGATATTACGCTAAAGAAAAATACCATAGGTGCCTTAGAAACAACATTATATAAGAAATCGGTAAAAAATGCACATACCTAGCTAGGGGCAGCATGCATCCTCACTTCATGTTTGACAATATTATCAAAAACTAAATGGTCCATTTATGTAGATTGAATACACAGGATGAAGCTCTTGGAATACAGTTAGAATAAATGGAGAAGTATTTTTGTAATAGAGGTTATAATAAGGAAGTTGTACAGTATGTCAAAAATAATATTTTGAATGATAGACATACCATGTATCCACCTATTTTTCTAGTACTGATAGTGACAAACAAGTTAAATGGGTGAAACAGAGGGATAATGCTTGCAGGTATATTCTGACATATGACTGCCAAACAAAAAATATTAAAGATATTGTTAGAAAATATTGGTCAATTCTTTTTCAGGTTCCAGAGCTTAAAAACATTTATGAAGCAGGACCTGAATTCAGCTACAAAAGGAATGTTAGTTTAAAGAATAAACTTTGCTGCAAGGAACAAGTGAAAATATAGGACAGGCAACAAACAAGAACGCAACACGTATGTGTAACAAATACGCTTTTTGTGAGCAAATATACAGAGAAACTCATAACTCATCCAATATCAAGGAAAACATTTTATTTACAAACAAATGGTAATTGTGCCCCACATTTGCATGATGGTAAGTGGTGTGCAACAGTAGCAAGCAGTGAAAAGTTACACAGGCAGTTGTGTGTGTGTGTGTGTGTGTGTGTGTGTGTGTGTGTGTGTGTGTGTGTGTCTGTGTGTGTGTGTTAGCCAACTGTGTAGGCCATGCCAGGCCAGCTAGCACAAATATACTTACAGAAACATAGTACACAGTATACCAACAGTATACATGGCTAACTGCTGTAAGTGCCCTGCTTTTTACACAGGAAAAACTAATAAAACATTCAAAGAAAGAATTTGCAGTCATATATCAGAGACAAGACGGCAGAAGACAAGTGATGCTCTATATAGACGTATTTTTGACACAAATCAAACACATACTTTTACATTTGCAATTTTATACTTAACACCAACATATATTAGAGGAGGAGCTAAGAAAAACATGATAGAAAAATAAGAAATGAGATGGATTCTGTGTTTTATCGCTCAATGACCACCATGATTAAATGATCTTTCAGCATCAAACCAATTTTGAAATATTTATAACATAAAATCTAAGCAGTATTTATTTATTTATATATTTTTCACACATTTTGAACATATGTATAAGTTTATATATATATATTTTTTATATATTCATACATGTATCAATATACTTTATATACAGATAATCTTAAGTATGTTTTAGAATAGTTTTGTTCTTTGTTTAGTTAATAGGATAATTGTTAAATTGTTTCATTAATGCCTTACAATTGTGTCTGGATTATAAGAGGTTCTAGTCTTTTGTTTCCAGAAGAAGCAGCATCAGAACATCCTCTGGAACAGAAGTAGGAATTAAGACATGTTCTGCAACAGGAACATCGTCCAGATTGTTCTGAGATCTAGAGCCTCTATCACAGGATTAATGCTGCAATATCAGTTCCGATACAGGAAGATGTCTGCAATCTCTCATGTATTCCACACCCTCAGATTTCACAAAGTAGAATCTCAGATCAGTACATACACCTGTAACTTGACCAATATGGTCGAAAACGTTTGCCATCTGTATCCTCACTGCCTCTCCTTCTTTCCATGGACAAAGAAATCTGCTCGATTTATCATAGCTTGACTTCCGGAAAGAAAGCTTTCTGAATAGTTGGGTTTTCATTGCTCTGTTATTTTTAGCTTTAGGCCTCAACAAACTGGAATTGATAAGCAAGGTTGTTTTGGTTTGCCTAGATAGAAGTCTCTGAGCAGAGAGCCAAGTATATCATCTTGGGGTATGTTTCTGAGATTGACTAAATTCAAAAAACATTGGTATTGTCACACTTTGACTTCTCCAGTAATTGCTTTGCACTCTGTACTGCACATTCAGCTAGTCCATTTGACTGTAGGTATTCTGGACTACTAGTAAAATGTACAAAGTCCCATTCTTTTGCAAATTTCTGAAACAATTGACTGGCAAATTGGGTAACCTTGTCAGAGATAAGTTTATGTGGACTGCCATGGACTAATAAATGATGTTTCAACATAGCTATAACAGCACTGGACATTAGGTTAGGTAGAAAATCAATTTCAAACCAGTTCAAATAAAAGCCTACAAACACTAAGTAATGCTGATTATTCCACTTGAATATATTAGTGGATTACTGTTGGCCAAGGTAGTTCAGGAACTTGACATAGTTGAAGTAGCTCTTTTTGCAAATGCGGTTTAGTGCTATTGCATACTGAATAAAAAGAAAGTACTCTATCAATGTCTTTTGCTGGAGAAGGCCAAAATAATAGTCCTCTCACACTTCTTTTCGTAGAATCAGAACCTGGGTGACCACAATGCAAAATCTGGCTATTCATGTTGTAAGGAAGTAGGAACAACAATTTTAGGACCTTTGAAAATAATGCCATATTCCAGGAGCCTCTTATCCCTGTAAGGAAAATAAGGTTGTAGTTTAGGCAGTACACTGGATTGCTTTGACGGCCATCCAACATAAATGAAGAGGTTGCGTTTTTGCAAAACTGGATCAGTCTTTGTATGATCTCTTAGCTCACCAAGTCTTCTGGTAGAAAAAGTATGCACTTCCATGACATCAAAGTCAAAATTCTCTCTGTCAAGTTGTTCAATTGTATTTCTGGGCGATCTGGATAAGGAATCAGCCAGATAAAGAAGTTTGCCTTTTGTATACACTATTTTGAAGTTGTATTTTTGCAAATTGAGCATCATTCTTTGTAATCTTTCTGGAGCAGAATGCATAGGCTTCTTTAAAATAGTGACTAGTGGTTGATGATCAGTTTCAGTCTGAATAGCTTGACCATAAATATAATCATGAAATTTCAAATATGCAAACACAATAGCCAAAAGTTCTTTCTTGATTTGAGCATACTGCAACTCAGTTTGGGTAAGTATTATAGATGCAAAGGTTACTGGTATGTTCTCTTGAAGAGTAACTGCACTAAGACCAAATTTTGAAGCATCACAGAAAAATGTTACTGGTTTATTGACATCATAGTACCCTAATGTAGGTGGGGTGGCAATTTTCTGCTTAAGATCTTCAAATGCTCTCTGGTGCTGTTCTAACCAAGACCATGCAACATTTTTGCACATCAGCTCTCTCAAAGGCACTGTCAATTCACTGAAGTCTGGTATAAACTTTCCCAAATTGTTGACATACCAAGAAAATGCTGTAGAGCTTGAACATTATCTAGTGCTGGCATCTCAAGAATGGCTACCTGCTTGGACAGGTCTGGTCGTAAGCCAGTGCTAGTAAATAAATGACCTATATATGTAAGTTCTGGTAGCCTGAAATTGCACTTCAGAGGATTGAGCTTTAAGTTCACTTCATTTGCTCTGTCTAGAACTTTCCTGAGGTTTCTGGATAGCCTGAATGAATTTGCTCCATTGCAGGCTGAAAGACTACACTTGCAGAATTTATTCCAAATGGTATCCTGCAAAATCTATATCTACCAAATGGAGTACTGATAGTAGTCAGTAATGAAGATTTGGGATCAAGCATCACTTGCCAAAATGAACTCTTTGAATCCAAGACAGAAAAAACAGTGGCATTTGTTATCAAGGCTGTGACTTCCTTGACTGTACACATAGGATGATGAGGTCTCTAATGTTTTGCTCAAATCTCTTAGATCAATGCATATTCTGATTTTCTCTGAGCTTTTTTTGTGAGCTGCTAACATGGATGACACCTATTCAGTAGGTTCAGTAATTGGGCAAATTACACCATGCTGCACCACTTTAAGTTTGTACTGCATAGTTATCAGAACTCTTCTTGCTGGTCTGACCACTAGACTGGCCTCTGGGTCTAACTTTATAGAATATACAGCTGGAAGTTTGCCTAGCTTGTCATCGAAAACATCAACATATTCTGAGAAAATAGTGTCACTGATGCTGGAACTGGCACGTGCTTATATGATGGACTTCTTTGGTAAAAGAAAGCAATTTCATTCTCAAACTGTCTCTGAGACCCAATAATGACTGCACATGTCTTCGGACTACATACAATAGTAAGCTGTAACTGTTCCCAGCCAAATAACATGAAAGCACTACTGAACCTTCGGTTTGAATTTCTTCAAATCCGTAAGCAATAAGTTTCACACAACTGGCCACATTAAGTTGCTCACCAGCTCTCACTTTAGCAAATGTTTCTGCTGACATAACGTTACACCCAGTGTCTACTTTGAGCTCTGTGGGTTTACCATTGCTCAGAACAGTACAAAACGCTTCCTTCTTTACCAGTTAATCTACTGTATTAATCTTTTCCCCAACTACTTATACACTATCCACATAGAAAGTAGACTATAATCCAACATGATCAACTTACCTTTTTAAGTGACCATTCTTTATAACTGAGTGAGGTTCACTTGATTTGCAAAACTTTTGAAAATGGCTCAATTTTTTCCACTTGTGACATTGCTGACCAAATGCTAAAAATGTTTCTCTTTTAGACTCAAGGTTGGCACCACAATTGCGACAGTTAACAATAAAGATTGACTTGGGTTTTGATGACGTGCTCTTGTACTGCACTTAGCATGACCGTTTTACTGAACTAGTCTTACAACTTGCTGGAAAGTTACGACTCCTCCCAGGAAACCCCATAGGTACTGCAGCTGCCATGTGTTTAGGCCTATTTCTGCTAGTTACATGCTGCATTCTGTTTAAATTTGCTCTGGACCCTGTTGAAACTACACTGTTATCACTTGCAAGCATACGTGGGTGCCTTTCTGAAACTTCATGGATTTGACACATCTCAATAGCTTTACTCAGCATTAAGCACCATCACTAAGCAAAATCTTTTTTACTGCAGCATTATTAATACCACACACATGTCTGTCCTTTATTAACTCATCCTTTAAACCACCAAACCTGTACATTTTAGCTTTGTTTCTCAGATCAATAATATCAGCCACAAAGTTTCTCCTGGCCTTTTTATCTTTTGTGTAAAACAAATGCCTTCTTAATGTAACATTTGTCTGGGGGTTGCACATTTCTCTAAATTTGCATTTCCAACACTTGGCATTCTCCCTTGATTCAGCCTGTACAACAATATCATGATTTTCTTCCTATCTTTCATATACTGCTGGTGCAAATACAAATGAATGCTATCTTTAAATGGCCTCTGACCCAGCAAGGTTTAGCAAAATTAATGTCCTGGTGTGTGGATCTTTATGAGAATAAGATGCTGATGTGATGACCGTGCCCTGGCCCAGCAGTCAAGGAGCCTCAATCCTCACCACTAACACCAGGGCGGTCATCTCATAGAAAAGAAAATGATAACTAATACACACAGTAAAGTACAATTTCCCTTAAGTGCACACAGAGATCACAGTCAGTCTGGGGCTAGCTGCTCCCTTGCTCACCAGGTCTCCAATAAGACTCCCCACTGACACAGCTATAGCATCCAGGTCTCAGCCTAACTGGGCAAGCTAGAACCTCTAGTACCCTCTCTGTCCAACCAGTGCTTTGTGTCCCTGCCAAGTAGCAGTAGTAATTACTGCCACCACCCAGTTAATAATATCAGCTACTAAAAGGCCCTTAAAAGGGTGACCAGTTATTACTGTACAATATTATTATCCAATGGTAGTATGACTAACAATCAAGGCTTACTTTAGAGTGGCCTATTACAATAACCTCTATAAATATGCAATGCACTCTAGAGATTATCTCTACTCAAATCAGCCAAAGGTAAAAGGTTTTAAAAATATTTAATAATAAATAATTAAAACACAAGACAAAACTACTACACCACAGAGATATCTAAGAGTTCAGAGATCACACAGAAACTTAAAATAATACAGTAGAACATGTCTGATTTCAAAGAAAAATACCTAATTAATCTTTACTAGCTTTAACTATTCCTACAAGAAATCATAGTGCTAAAACTTACATGTGAGCACAAGGCATAGTGCTGATAAGTTAGATGTCCAAAGACAAAATGCTGTCAGTCTCTTGTCAGAAGTAGTATTTAAACATTACTAACAAACATGTCTCTCAGGCCTTCCCAAATTACATTATTTTTGACACTTAGGTTTTCCCAGTATTCATATTGCATCATCTTAACACCTGGTCTGAGTTTTCAGGCCACAAACTGCATTATTTAACAATCTAACAGCTGCACAGAAACTTACAATAGATGACATTTCACATGTATATTCTAACAGAAACTAGAGCAATAAAACACATTCCACATCTAAATTCTAGTCATAAACTTTAGCCTTAAAACAATGGGCATGAAATCTTCATCCATCCACCCTGGAGCCGAATTCTAACATGAAAGGGTACAACATGCTTCCCTAGGCCAGTAGAATGCAATGTTGTCACATATTTTGCAGTTCCACATTTCACAGTATTCTCTACACTCAAGAAACATGCATGTATTTTAAATTTATTTACAAATAACAGAATTCTATATCAAATTCTATTTGACTAGGTGGGAAGCCTTCGCCTATCTCTCCCCAATCATCACATCTCACCCCCCCCCCCGGGGAACTCAAGCAAGTTTTTCAAGTGCCCCTTGAGAAACATCACTTGAGAGTGTCAGGTCTATCTCGGTGTACCTCACCTCATTCCCTGTCTTAAGACCCCATCTGCATTGGCATTGCTACTCCCATAGCAGTGCTGCACTGACATATCATATGCTTGCATCTCCAGACCCCATTGCTGATGGGCTCTGATTAACCATGTTAGAGGGTTGGGATCTGTCATCACAGTAAATTTTCTTCCATACAGATAAGGCTGAAGTTTTTGTATTACCCAAACTATGGCTAGACATTCCTTTTCTACCACTGCATAGCATTCCTCCATGGGTTGGAGCCTATGACTGAGATAAACCACTATGTGCTCTTCTCTCTCTCTGAAGAAATCTGGCTAAGTAAAGTCCCCACCCCATAGTTTGAAGCATCTACCTGCACAACAAAGTCTTTGCTGTAGTCTGGACTGGCTAACACAGGGGGTCCTCCCAAAGCTTCCTTAAGCTTCTGAAATGCCTGCTCACATGCTAGGATCCACACTACCTTATCCGGCCTGTTCTTCCTTGTCAGGTCAGTGAGGAGAGCAGCTATGGTACTATAATTGGGAATGATCTCTCTGTAGTACCCTGCTGTCCCTAAGAATGCCCTCACCTGCTTTTTGGTAACAGGTGCAGGCCATGCCTAAATAGCTTCCACTTTGGCAGGTTCTGGCCTTACCTTACCACCCCCTACTCTATGTCCTTGGTAGGAGACCTCTGCCATTCCAACCTGACATTTGCTTGGGTTAATGGTCAACCCTGCCCTCTGTAGTCTGCCCAACACCTCCCTGACATCCTGAAGGTGCTTTTGCCAGGAATGGCTGTAGATAGCAATATCATCCACGTAAGCAAGGGCAAACCCTCCTGCTCCTGCTTAGATATGATCTACCAGCCTCTGGAAAGTCGCTGGGGTATTCTTCATCCCAAAAGGCATCTTTGTGAACTCATAAAAGCCAAAAGGAGTCACAAAGGCTGACTTCTGTCTAGCACTGGGAGTCAAGGGCACCTGCCAGTAACCCTTGGTAAGATCAATGGTTGTAAGATACTTAGCCCCACCCAACTGCTCTAGGGCCTCATCTGTCCTAGGCATGGGGTAAGCATCTGACTCTGTGTGACTATTTAATTTCCTGTAAGCCTCACAGAACCTGGTGTTGCCATCCTTCTTTGGCACCAGTACCACTGGGGAGGCCCAGGGACTGTTGGAATCCTGAATCACCTCTAGTTTCAACATCTTCTGTACCTCTTCCCTCAGAGTCTGTTTGACTCTCTCAGGCACCCTATAAGGGGCCTGCCTGATAGGCCTCTGGGGTCCTATATACACCTGGTGCTGCACCAGGTGGGTGCTCCCTGATTTCCAGGTGAACATGCCCCCAAACTCTTGCAACACTGCTCGGATTTCTCGAACCTGGGTAGGAGATAGCTGCTGGGACATTGCTACCCCTTCCACTGAGTTGTCAGCCCGAGCCTCACTGAGGAGATCAATCCGCAGATCTCCCTCAGACTCCTCCTGCAATCCACTGCAAATGCTCAGCACAAGGGCCTACCTATTGTGGTAAGGTTTCATCATGTTAACATGGTACAATTTGTGCCCCTGCCATCTGCCTAGCACTTCCACCATGTAGTTAACATCACTTACCTTTCTTACCACCTTGTAGGGTCCCTCCCAAGCTGCTTGCAACTTGTTGTATCTGACAGGAATGAGAACCATCACCTGCTGCCCTACAGCATACTCTCTAGCTCAAGCATTCCTGTCATAACACACCTTTTTCTGTTGTTGGGCTTCTGCCAGGCTCTCCTGGGCCACGCCCATGAGTTCCCTGAGCCTTGCCCGGAGGTTCAGGACATATGCCACAACAAATTCCTTGTGATACTCACACTCACCTTCCCACTCATCTCGAATTAAATCTATAGGTCCCCTCACCCTATGCCCACACATCAACTAAAATGGTGAAAAACCTGTGGATTCCTGGGGAACCTCTCTGCAAGCAAATGACAGATGTGGCAAATATTTGTCCCACTCCCTCTTAAACTGATCTGCAAATGCCCATAGCATGGGCTTGATTGTAGAGTTTAACCTCTCAACAAGACCATTAGTCTGGGGATGGTAGGGGGTGGTCTTCATGTGCTACACCCCACAGGACTTCCACAGCCAAGCCATCAGGTCTGACATAAAATTGGCACCGCTGTCAGACAGTATTTCCTTTGGGAAGCCTACTCTGCTGAAAATATCTAGCAAAGCATTTGCCACCTTCTCAGCCTCAATGAAGGACAAAGCCACTGCCTCAGGGTATCATGTAGCATAATCTACAATCACTAGGATATACTTTTTCCCTGTGGAACTTGGGATACTCAGAGGACCCACAATATCCATAGCTACCCTCTGAAATGGCTCCTCAATCACAGGTAAAGGCATCAAAGGAGCTCTCACCTTGTCTCCTGCCTTGCCTACCTTTTGGCAGTGCTCACAGGTCCTGCAGTACCCTGTTACATTTCTAGAAATTCCAGGTCAACAGAAGTTTTGCATAATATGCCTCTTTGTATGTTTTATGCCCATATGACCTGCAAAGGGAATATCATGGGCTATGGCTAGAAGCACCAAACAGTAAACTCTAGGCACTACCAACTGCTTTACTCTCTCACCCTCTAACCCTCCCTCAGGAGGTACTCTCTGTACAGTAACCCTTTGTTCCAGTATACAGATCTCCCCATCCCTTGAGAATCAGGTGCCTCCCTAGCTATCTGCCTCAGGCCTTGCAATGAAGGGTCTGAGAGCTGAGCCTGTTTCAAGTCTCTCCTTGTAACCCTTCCCAGCTCCCCTTTCACAGGAAGTCTGGCATCCTCTGACAGTGGTGCCTCACTGTCCGCCTGGATACTGCTACTCACCTCTACCTTTGCAGTTACCCTGTCCAAGGGAACATCAGTACCCACAAGCAGCTGTGGCTCACATTCAGTCTCAATGCTACAGCATAGCTCACTCCCTGAAATAACCACCTCAGCAGTCCTGGCTGCAACTATGCAGTCTGTCTGGGTCTCTCCCAGGTTACCAGATGCACATGCTTTTCTCCTAGCCTTACTGCATGTAACTGCATAAGTACATAGTACTGCCTCATCCAAATCCTTCCCTCTCAGGACATCTGCAGGATGGTAGTTCCATACCCTGGTTGTCTCAAGACAACCCACTACTGGCATTTTGGCTTTCCCACTTAATGGCTCCCTCAACTTTGGTTTCCCACCTTGCTTCCATGGACATCTGTATGCCACATGGCCCCACTGGTCGCATTTAAAATATTTAACCCTAGCTCCTGGACATGTAGCTGGACTAGTGGCTTCCCCTGCTACTGGTGGATTCTGTTGGGGCAGTCTGAGCTGCCCACCATGGGTTCCTTTAGTCCCATGAGCACTACTGGGGGTCCCTTTCCTGTGCAGAGCTGCCCTGCATGCTAGGTATAGGTCTCCTTTCTTCCCCAACTCCTCTGAAGTAGCACACTGTCTATCAGCTAACCAGATCCTCATGACCTCTGGCAAAGTGCTAAGGGCTTGTTCCCTTACCAAAAGGTCTGCCAGCCCTTCCAAAGTGGTGACCTGACATCCACTCACTCAGTTATGAAAATAAGTGCTCAGTTCAGCAACATATTCACATACATTTTCATCTGCCTTGTGTCTATGCTCGCAAAACTATTTCCTATACCATTCAGGTGTTATCTTAAAACATTCTAATAAATGTCTTTTACTGCAGTATAATCAAAACAGTCAGTGTCATGCATTTTTGCTAAAGAAGCTTTACCATGGAGTAAGGGGTTCAGGGACCATACCCAGAGCCCTTGGTCAACATCATACTGTTTACATACCTGTTCAAACATATGAATGAAGCTATCAAAATTATCTCACTCTTTAAACTGTGGAAGAAATTTACTGACCTTTTGTGCTTCTGGTGTCCGGTTACTCCCTTCCCCATTACCTCCATGACTCTGGCGAAGATTCAACATTTCCCTCTCATGCCTCTTCTGCCATTCATTTTCCTCAGCTTGTAGACTCCTCATTTTCTCGGCTGCTTCTAATTCCATATGCCTGGCCTCCAACTCAAGTCTCTTTAGCTCCAGTTGGATTTTTAAGTCCACTGCAGAAAGGTTGAGCTGTCCATTCTCTGAGGATATTGTATCTCCACTGTCAGTCTGATTGTCCTCCAGGCTGCTGTTCTCTGATGCAGCTGTAACCAAGGCTGCAATCAGGTCTGCTTTAGTCAGGTTTCCTTGCACCCATCCCCTAGCCAGGCACATCTCTCTGCCAGCTGGCTCCTTGTCAGCTTTCCATACTCTTCTGCTGACATGCTTCCTGCTCACCCTGACTAACTAAGCTAACAAAAGAAATAAAACAATTGTGATCTGAACTCTGAGTATACACTGTGTGGCTGTTTTAGAGTACAAAACACTTTTAGAGATCACTGTACATAAGCTACAGAAATTCGCTCTACCCACACCACTATAAGCTAATTAGTATGTGAAGTAGATTCCACCACCGCCAAACACTTTTGATGACCATGCCTTGGCCTAGCAATCAAGGAGCCTCAGTCCTCATCACTAACACTAGGGAGGTTGTCTCATAGAAGAGAAAAGGATAACTAATACACAAAGTAAAGTACAATTTCACTTAAGTGCACACAAAGATCACAGTCAGTCTGAGGCTGGCTGCTCCCTTGCTCACCAGGTCCCCAATAAGACTCCCCACTGGCACAGCTATAGGGTCCAGGTCTCAGCCTAATTGAGCAAGCTAGAACCTCCAGTACCCTCTCTGTCCAACCAGTGCTTCGTGTCCCTGCCAAGTAGCTGACACAACACACACACACATTTTGAGATACATATTTATGCAACTTCACAGACAGTCATGGGAAAGGCTGACACAAATTCTCCAGCTGTGCCCCTTTACCCAGACTATACGGTAGTAATTACTGCCACCTCCGACTTAATAATATCAGCTACTAAAAGGTCCTTAAAAGGGTGTCCAATTATTACTGTGCAATATTATTATCCAATGGTAGTATGATTAACAGTCAAGGCTTACTTTAGAGTGGCCTATTACAATAACCTCTATGAATATGCAATGTACTCTAGAGCTTATCTCTACACAAATCAGCCACAGGTAGAAGGTTTTAAAAATATTTAATAATAAATAATTAAAACACAAGACAGAACTACTACACCACGGCGATATCTAAGAGTTCAGAAATATCAATGAAAAATACCTAATTAATCTTTACTAGTTTTATCTAGTCCTACAAGAAATCACAGTGCTAAAACTTACATGTGAGCACAAGGCAGAGTGCTGATAAGTTAGATGTCCAAAGTCAAAATGCTCTCAGTCTCTTGTCAGAAGTAGTATTTAAACATTACTAACAAACATGTCTCTCAGGCCTTCCCAAATTACATAATTTTGGCACTTAGGTTTTCCCAGTACTCATATTGCATCATCTTAACACCTGGTCTGAGTTCTCAAGCCACAAACTGCATTATTTAGCAATCTAACCCCTGCACAGAAACTTACAACAATAGAAAACATTTCACATGTATATTCTAATAGAAACTAGAGCATAAAAGCACATTCCACATCTAAATTCTAGTCATAAACTTTAGCCTTAAAACAATGGGCATGAAATCTTCATCCAGCCACCCTGGAGCTGAATTCTAACATGAAAGGGTACAATATGCTTCCCTGGGCCAGTAGAGTGCAATGTTGTCACATATTTTGCAGTTCCACATTTCACAGTATTCTTTACACTCAAGGAACATGCCTGAATTTTACATTTATTTACGAATGCCAGAATTATATATCAAATTCTATTTGACTAGGCTAGCAGCCTTCGCCCATCTCTCTCCAATCATCACAGCTTGTATGAAGATATCATATTTTTTTCTCAAATATTCTCCAATTCTCTGCAATATTCTGTTCAATTACAAGTGAACCTGGTCTTTGAAATGTCTCTGGCATATTGACATATACCAGTGAAGGCTTTTGCAAATATGCACAAACACACACACATGTACATATGCCAGACATTTATGGCAGTACTTGTAACTATGTCCAATAGCACAATAAGCCTCTGAATAACTGGGTCCCTATTACGTTATCAAATCACTAAATGCCGAACGGCCAAATACTCGGAATGGCCATTCATCGAAGTGTGTTTTGTGGGGTCACGGTACAGTGGGGAATGGAATATTTGCCCTTTCCCCACTGTAGTGCGACCTCAGAGTTGGTATATATAATTAGCTGGGGGGGTGTGGGGGCACAGCCCCACCACAACAAATGATTTGATGAACGGCCGTTTCAAGTATTTCACCATTCGGCATTTAGTGATTCGATAACGTAATATAGACCTGAATAACTGAGCTTTGCAAAATAATTCTCCTTGGCACAAGCGGACTCTTAATATCAATGTACTCAGAGAAATCACCTCTTACCAGTGTAAGAAACATCTCAAAGTAACTGCACTGTGTGATATAACTGGACAGAAGAAGACCAGAGTAAAATCATTTTGAAGTAACTGCACTTTGTGAATAAACAGTACACAGCACACTGAAACATTAGAAATGGCTGTAGTTTGCTAAATAACTCTTTATAATGCAAGAAACACTCTGTAATGGTGGCACTTTGCGAATAGACACACAGATGGCTATATTTTGACTGCACCTCACAAAATAGTTGCACTTGGCATACAATAAACTCTTCAGAATAAATGCACAGTAATAAACACACACTATAAGCACTTTTAGACACTTTGAGATACTTCAAATAAAAAGAAGTTATGTCCTTACCATAACGTTCCATGTGGAGTGTTCATCTCGCCTTGGTTATTACACATGGGTTCGGAGCCGATCCTCGGCTCCGTGTCGGCCGCCTGCAAGCTCTGCATCGAGAAGAAGCTCGAAATCACCTAATACCCACAACCCCCCTCTGCCTTTACCTCAGATCTAGTTTGCAAGCAAACCAGTCATAGAGAGCACACACACATACCAAAAATTACCTAATGATAGGATTATCTATATACATATATATATATACATACATACACAAGTGTATCGTATAATACAACTAATGCAACTGCAGAAGGAGAATACTCCAGACCAGGCACCAAATCGAACGTTCTTCCTAAGGGTGGGAAGGGTGGGAGTGTAATAACCAAGGCGAGATGAACACTCCACATGGAACGTTATGGTAAGGACATAACTTCTTTATGTGAGAGTGTTCAATCTCGCCTTTGTTCTTACACATGGGTAGCATCCCTAGCTCCATGATCCTGAGGAACTCAAGGGAGAACGTTCTTGAGCACAGTGGAACCAAAGGTTGCCCTATCCCTAGAAACCCTGTCCACTTTGTAATGAGAGATAAATGTATGTGGTTTAGCCCAAGTAGCAGCCGCACAGATTGTGTCTAATGGTAAGCGAGCTGCGTGAGCTAAGGATGTAGACACTGATCTGGTAGAATGTCCTTTGGGTTTCACTAATAACGTTTGATTAGAAGCCTCATAAACGTATGTGATACAATCAGTTAGCCATTTGGAAAGAGTTCATTTCGTAACTGCTACACCCTTTCTGCTGTCAGCAAAAGCTACAAATAGTTGATCAGATTTCCTGTGATCTTTTGTTCTATCCAAATAAAATCTGAGTTGTCTATGGACATCCAGTTTGTGCAACATATACTCCAATTTATTAGAGTGGTTTTTGAAGAAGGTGCGTAATTCAATGGACTGATTAATATTATTAGTAGAGCAAACTTTGGGGAGAAAGGATGGATTAGTGCGAAGGGATACTCTGTCAGAGTGGAAAATTAAATAAGGGTGTTTAATAGAAAGGGCTTGAAGCTCAGACACTCGCCTAGCGGATGTAATGGCCACTAGGAATAGAGTTTTCCATGACAAAAATTTCAATGGGCAAATTGAGGCTGGTTCAAAGGGGGGCAACATCAATTTAGAAAGCAAGAGGTTCAAATTCCACGGTGATGTAGGACTTCTGACTGGTGGTCTGATATGAAAGGATCCTTTTAAAAAGGCTTTACAAAGTCTGTGAGCCATAATAGGCGCACCACATTCTTCCACATGATAGTTAGAAATGGCAGCTAACTGCACTCTTAACGTAGCAGGAGAAGCTCCTTCATGAAATAATTCTGTCAAGAACTCCAATATCTTGTTCAACGGAGCTATAACAGGGTCCAAATGATGTGAATCAGCCCAGAAGACGAAACGTTTCCATTTACTGGTGTAGGTCTTTGTAGTGGAAACTTTATGAGAAGCCACTAAAATATTTTGAACCGCCGGTGTAAGGGAAACAGACCTGGCTAGAAAGGGAAGCGGAGCAGCCAAGCTGCTAGATGGAGTGATTCGAGAGATGGGTGAGGGACTCCTGACGAGTGGGTCAGTAGATCCGGCTCTGGGTCCAGCATCCAAGGTCCCCGAATGCGGTGATGCAATAGAAAGGGGAACCATATTTGACGAGGCCAGAATGGGGCAATGAGGATTATAGTCCTCTGAAGGTTGTTGGCTTTCTGCAGAAACTTTGCAATTAGGGGAAATGGAGGAAAAGCATATAGGAGACCCGGGGGCCAATCGTGCACCAGCGCATCCCTGGGGACTTCCCCTGGAGGGGGTAATAGGGCAAAGTAGCTCCTGCATTTGGCGTTCATTGGAGACGCAAACAGATCGCAGGAAGGCTGGCCCCACTTGCGAAAAATCATGCTCGCGATTGACTGTTTGAGGGACCACTCGTGAGGCAACAGTATTGCTCTGCTCAGCCTGTCGGCTATGACGTTGGATGACCCCGGGATATGCGTTGCGATCAGAAAGCGACCCGTGGACTCCGCCCATTGCCAAATTCTCATGGCCTCTCTGCATAGTTGATAAGACCTGGTTCCCCCTTGCTTGTTTATGTACCAGACTACGGACATGTTGTCCGTCTGAACTGCAATAGTCCCTAGAGGAAGAAGGGGAGCAAAGTGTTGCAACGCTAAAAACACTGCCCTCAACTCCAGAACATTGATGTGCAGATTGTACTCTAGATTGGTCCATTCACCTTGGACTGTCTGTCCCTGAAAGATGCCCCCCCACCCTATCAGGGAAGCGTCCGTGGTTATCGTCGCTGACGGTGCGGGTAGCACAAATGGTCTTCCGCTGGACAGGTTGCAAGTCTGTAGCCACCAAGTTAGGTGTGATTTGCATGTGTTTGTTATCAAAATTTCGTGAGTCAGAGGTAGTTGTTGGAATGACCATTGTGCAAACAGGAGCCATTGTAGAACTCTCATGTGCAGTCTTCCCAATGGTATCGCAATGAGAGAAGCTGCCATGAGACCCAAGACCTTCAGAACCAGCTTTGCCGGGGACTTTTTGGACGACAGCAGGAGAGAAATGTTGTTTTGAAGTGCTACTATCCTTTCTGTAGGAAGCCTTAGAACCAAATGATGCGTATCTAATTCCGCTCCTATGAATAAGATATGCTGTGATGGCTGTAGCAAAGATTTTTCGAAATTTACGGAAATTCCGAGGTAAATACAAAGTTGTAGGGTGTAATCCCTGGCCTGTATCAGTTGACGCCTGGTGGTGGCAGACAGGAGCCAGTCATCCAGATACGGAAACACCTGGAATCCTAGGCGTCTCAGATGAGACGCTACCACTGCCATGCATTTGGTGAAAACCCTGGGGGCTGAGGTCAGACCAAAGGGCAGGGCCCGAAACTGATAGTGACTGGCTCCCAGCCAGAAGCACAAATGATCCCTGGACGCCCTGGCCATTTTGATGTGGTAGTGTGCGTCCTTCAGATCTATTGAGCACATCCAGTTGTCCTTCTGTAAGAATGGAAGGATCGATTGAAGCGTGACCATTCGGAACTTCTCCTTTTTGACAAAGGTGTTGAGGTTGCTTAGGTCCAGAATCGGCCTCCAGTCCCCTGTCTTCTTTGGAACTAAAAAGAACCTTGAGTAAGTTCCGAATCCTATTTGGTCCACTGGGACTGGTTGGATGACTCTTTTCTAGCAGCTTTGAAATTTCTGTAGCTGCTGGGTCTCGCAGATGGGGTGGTACATCTGGGAGTTTTCTCTTTGGAATGGGGGTGGATAGGAATAGTATTTTGTAACCTCTGGTAACAACGCTTTTTACCCAGTTGTCTGTAGTAATGTTTTGCCAGGCCTGAGGGTATAAAGCTAAGCGACCCCCGACTGCCTCCAGAGCAGGACAGTCGGGCCTCCTCTCAGGAGTGCTGAAAAGGTTTACCAGGGGGGGTATCCCTGTCACCTTGGTTTTGCGGACCCCCTCTGCCGCCCGGGCGGCGTCTTCCACCTCTGCCCCCTCCTCTGCCTCTAGAGGGGGCATCACCCTGTGTGCTTGGGAAAGATCCTTGGGGTTTTCGAAACCACATTTTCCCACCACGTTGCCCTTTGGGGTACGGTCTGGAAGGGGTGGAAAAACGGACTCCGACAGCAGACAGAGTCTTTCCCTCCTGTTCACACCGGGTAAGGGTCTCCTTTACTTTAGGGCCAAAAAGTGTGGCACCATCAAATGGGGCGTTAGTAAAGGAAGACTTGAAGGCTTCCGCAAACGAACATAAGCGCATCCAGGATTGTCTACGAAGAGCAATCGCTGAAGCCGCTGCCCTACTCGATCCTTCGGCTGCGTATGATATCAGCCTCATGGATGAGTTAACAATGGATGTAAGGGTATTTAGATGTGCTGAAACCTTCTCTGAGACAGCAGCATCTGTAATACCCTGGAGGGTATCTCCCAACTCTTTGACTAGATCCCTCTGTAAGCGTGTAAAATGAGTCAAATAGTTCAGGGAACGCATAGAAAAAGCCGCTGAACTAAAAATGCGCTTCCCGTATCTGTCCATAGTCCTAGAATCTCTGTTAGGCGGATGGACAGATGAGGAAGACTCCGACATCTCCTTTTTCGTGGCCGCTGCCACCACCATGGCGTCTACTGGGACTCCTTTAGTGAGGTAAGCCTTGTCCTGGGGTGCAGTGATGTACTTATTAGGCTTCCTAGGGACTGGTTCCACCGTGTCAGGTGTCTCCCATGCCCTTCGAGCAATCAACTCCATTAACTCATCGAAGGGCGGAGTGACCCAGGAGGAGGAAGGGCGAGCACCAAATGCCTTCAGCAAGACTGACTCATCCTCAGAAGGGGAGATGGACTGCCAGTCACCTCTCTGTTTTAGGATCTCCAAGATGTCAGAAAAAGAGACATCTTCTGAAGGTGACTTAGGGGACCTTTCTGACTCATCCAAGTCAGTATCGGATGTCAAAGATTCTTGTGGAGAATCTAAGTGTCTCCTCTTACACAATCTTTTCCTAGGGACTTCTTCGTGGGGAGCATCCGAAGAAGCCTCCGAGGAAGAGGGGGCACCCTCCAGGGGTGGCTGAGACACAGGTGCTCGACGCTTAGCTGTAGCCGTGGGTGCAGAGGAGGATAACGGACCTTTATGGGGAGGAGAAGCTGTTTCTGCTGATGTGGTTGTCTGGGTAGACAACACCTTCCTCATGAGGTCGAAGGCCCCCGGGTCCCGAGTCGAGGTATCTCCCGGTTCCGAAGAAATGGGAAGAATCCCCGAAACAGGCACCGAAGGCACCGACCCCGAGGACGGAACCGAGTCGATCCGCGCCGAGGCCCCGAGAGGGAGCGTCGGAACCGAAAAATCGGTCCGACTCTCGGTCCCGGAACCAAGGATGGATCTTCGGCTCCGAGACTCCGGTACCGGATCGGACGGAGTCGAGGTGAACGGAGCCGACCGAGAAAAGGACGGTTCTGGCACCGAGGGCTCCACAATCAGCAGCTCAGCTTCTTCCGGCTCCGAAGACTGGACAGGTCTCGGAGGAGGAACAGATGGAGATAGTGGAAGGCCTTCAAGTCTCGACACCAATTGAGAGGAGACCGAGATGAGCTTGGATAAGGCCGTATTCTCCATTAACTTCTGCACCACGCGGTCTACATCGGTGTCGGAGAGGGGTCTGGAAGAACGAGTCGAAGGGATCGAAGACGGAGCCGACCTCAACAGAGTCGGTGGAGGGAGCTCCGTCACCGGTTCCAAGACTCGAGGCTCGGAAACTGCCAACAGTTGAACACTCGGCCCCGAAGTCTGTGGAACCGGTGATGCAACTTTACTTGAAGAGCTCGGAGCCGATGACTTGGGCTCCGACGTCTTCGATTCCTTCGAGGACTTGGATGCCTGGTCAGAAGCATCCAGAGCCTCCTGAAAGGAAGGTTTTAATAAACCCCTGTCCATTAATTTCCTGCGTCTAGCTGTCATGACCCTCCCACTGAAAGAATGACAAATAGAACAGTCTTCTTGCAAGTGGAGAGGGCCAAGACAGTAGACACAGGAAATATGGTTGTCAGTTACTTACATTTTTTGCCCACACTGGCAATGCTTGAAACCTGATTTGGTCTTTTCAGACATGTCAAGGTAAGTAGAAATATAGTCAAATCTAGAAAAAAACAGTCAAGTCTGGTAAAATTGTCAAATCCAGAAATGAGTCAATCCAGTTGTCAAATCCAAAGAGTGGAGGTAGGCCCCGAAGAGAAACCTGACTAAGTTTTATAACTTAAACGGAACCGAGATTTCCCTAAACCTTACCACACTCACACAAAATATTATTAAACAGTTTCTAATACTAAAGAACCAGAGAAAAAGCTAGAATAAAATTCTAAATCTTATCTGAGGTGCTCGAGCTCGACCCAGTGATGCGAACGCTGCAGCGGCAAACTAGATCTGAGGTAAAGGCAGAGGGGGATTGTGGGTATTAGGTGATCTCGAGCTTCTTCTCGATGCAGAGCTTGCAGGCGGCCGACACGGAGCCGAGGATTGGCTCTGAACCCATGTGTAAGAACAAAGGCGAGATTGAACACTCTCACATCTTTAGTTAAACCCTGAAATGCTTCATTCAATGCGAAATAGTAGTTTATGCCAAAACACAGTAATTTGCCAAAAACATGCAATCGCCTTGCTTTATTTATACTTAATGTGCCTTTTTGCCCTTTGTTATATTAATTTTTCCCATTTAATTTCTTTTCATGCCTTGTATACTTTTCTTGTGCTTGTTTTAATCTAAACATGCTTGTGTTGCAATTCCAAGGTAACTCTGAACACCTTATGTGCTTTTTCTGAATATAATTTTATTAAATATCTTAACTTCAAAGACTAATTAATATGCTTTTTGTGCCTTTCGTTTGCTTAATAAACCTTTCCTGTGCTATTTGCTTGCTTAATAATGCATTCTGTGCCCTTGTAATGCTCCATTTTATCTTTTTATTAAATAAGTCATTCATACAAGTTTTCTTTACCTTTAGTTTATTGCTGGCTCTTGTTTGCACTCAGTTCACTTAGTTCACCTTCACTGTTAACTCTGCACCCTGTAGCTCTGAATAGTTGTCTCAGTCTGAAATCTCAGTTTTGACACCATGTCGCTCGTCTGGTCAGGATGAAACAGATGGACATTCGTGAGTTCTGTTCAAGCAGCTTTATTATGTACAAATACATCAGGATTGAGGCTTAGTAACTTTAACTTAGATAAACTTATAAACAAACTGACTCTCATACATGTTCACTCTCTGGCTGCACTCTCAAAATGACACCGAAGCTTTCATGTGCTTGTTATTTATACACATGTGCTGTCCCTGGAAATGCTTCTTAAAGGTACAACACACACACTGTTCTACAGTTACTAACAGTTATGTGCAGGGGTGCTGCCCGTTCCCACTGCACACACATTCTCTTCAGTTATTACAACACATGCATTAAAACAGTTACCAGCACAGTTATGTGCAGGGGTAACATCCACAACCTGTGCACATTCATTCTCTTCAGTTACTACAGCACATGGATTAAAACAGTAACAAACACAGTTATGTGTGGGGATAACACCCACACCCCATGCACACCCATTCCCTTCAGTTATTACAACACATAGATTACCACAGTCACCCTCACAGTTATGCACAGGGGTAACATCTGCATAACCTGTACACCCTTTTTCTTCAGTCATTACAACACATGGATTAAAAGAGTAACAGCACAGTTATGTGTAGGAGTAACACCTGCACCCCATGCACACCCTTTCTCTTCAGTCATTACAACACTTGGATTAAGGGTTATCAACAGAGTTCGGTGCAGGGGTAACATCCACACTCAGTACACACCCATTCTCTTCAGTTACTGCAGCACGTGGATTAGCATAGTTACTCCCACAGTTGTCTGTAGGGAGTTACACCCATACATCCTGCCCACCCTTTAGTAATTATTCTTACTCCTCATTCACTGCAGCACAGGGATCAGCCAGTTACCCACACAGTTCTTTGGAAGGTAATGCTACACCCTATGTACACCCATTAATAATTATTCTTACTTTACAGTCATTACAATACAGGTATCAATACAGTTGCCAACAAAGTTATGTACAGGGGTAACACCCACACCCCCTGCAAACCTGATTTTCAGTCATTACAACACGTGTTAAAACAGTCACCAACACATTTATGTGCAGGGGTGACACCCACACCTCATGAACACCCATTCTTTTCCATTAATACAACACAAGGATTAAAACAGTTACTAACACAGATATGTGCAGGGGTACCACCACACCCCATGCACACCCATTCTCTTCAGTTACCACAACTCATGGATTAAAACAGTTACTTCCACAGTTATGTGCAGGGTAACACCTGCACCCCATGTACACCTTTTCTCTTCAGTCATTGCAACACATGGATTAAAAGAGTTATTAGCACAGTTATGTGCAGGAGTAATGCCTGCACCCTCTGCACACCCATTCTCTTCAGTTACTACAACACATAGATTAGCACAGTTACTCCCACAGTTATCTCTAGGGGGTATAACCCGCACCCCCTGCACACACATTAATAATTATTCTTACTCTGAGTCACTGCAGAACAGGGATTACCGCAGTTACCCCCACAGTTATGTGTAGGGGTAACACCTGCACCCTCCATGTACCTATTAATAATTATGCATACTCATGAATCAATGTAGCACAATGATTAGCATGGTTACCACCACACTTGTCTGTAGCAATAAAACTCACAACTCCTGCACACCCATTAATATTTTCCTCACTCCTGAATCACTGCAACACAGGGAATAACACAAGTACCCCACACAGTTGTGTCTAGGCAGGTAATACCCATGCTACCTGCACACCCAATAAAAATGATTCCTACTCATGAGTTACTGCAGGACAGAGATTAGCATAGTTACCCAGACAGTTATCTGTAGAGGGTAACACTCATACCCCCTGCACACCTATTAATAATTATTTTTAATCCTGAGTCTCCACAACACAGGAATGAGCACAGATACCTCCACAGTTGCCTCTAGGAGTTAACACCTACACCCCCTGCATATCCCTTAACAATTATTCTTACTGCATAGTTACATCCATGGTTGTCTGTAGGGGATAACACCTGCACCCCCTGCATACCCATTAATAATTTGTAATTTCCAGTCACAAAAGCACAGTGATTAGTATAGTTATTCCCACAATCGTCTGCAGTGGGTAAGACCCACATCCCCTGCACAACCATTAATAATAACTCTACTCTTCAGTCTTTTACAGAACAGGGATTAGTAAAATTTCTCCCACAGATGCTATAGGAGGTAACACCCTCACCTCCTGTATACCAATTAATAATTTTTCTTATTCCTGATTCACTGCAGAGCAGGGAATAGCAAAGTTATCCCTACAATTCTCTATAGAGGTAACACCCACACATTCTGCACACCCATTAATAATAATTCCTACTCCTGCATCACTGCAGAACAGGGTTACCACAATTATCCCCACAGTTATGCATAGAGTAACACCTACACCCTTGCACACCCATTAAAAATTATTCTCATTTCTGAGTTACTATAGCACATTGATTAGAACAGTTACCCCACAGTTATATGTACGAGTAACACCTACACCCTTGCACACCCGTAAATAATTATTCTCATTCTTGAGTTACTATAACACATGGATTAGAACAGTTACCCCACAGTTATGTGTACAGGTAACACCAACACCCTTGTACACCCATTAATAATTATTCTCATTCCTGAGTTATTATAGCACATGGATTAGAACAGTTACCCCACAGTTATGTGTACGAGTAACACCTACACCCTTGCACACCCATTAATAATTATTCTCATTCCAGAGTTACTATAACACATGGATTAGAACAGTTACCCCACAGTTATGTGTACGGGTAACAACAACATCCCTGCACACCCATTAATAATTATTCCTCATTCCTGAGTTACTATAACACATGGATTAGAACAGTTACCCCACAGTTATGCATAGGGTAACACCTACACCCTTGTACACCCATTAATAATTATTCTCATTCCTGAGTTATTATAGCACATGGATTAGAACAGTTACCCCACAGTTATGTGTACGGGTAACACCTACACCCCTGCACACCCATTAATAATTATTCTCATTCCTGAGTTACTATAGCACATGGATTAGAACAGTTACCCCACAGTTATATGTACGAGTAACACCTACACCCTTGCACACCCGTAAATAATTATTCTCATTCTTGAGTTACTATAACACATGGATTAGAACAGTTACCCCACAGTTATGTGTACAGGTAACAACAACACCCTTGTACACCCATTAATAATTATTCTCATTCCAGAGTTACTATAACACATGGATTAGAACAGTTACCCCACAGTTATGTGTACGGGTAACAACAACATCCCTGCACACCCATTAATAATTATTCCTCATTCCTGAGTTACTATAACACATGGATTAGAACAGTTACCCCACAGTTATATGTACAGGTAACACCAACACCCTTGTACACCCATTAATAATTATTCTCATTCCTGAGTTATTATAGCACATGGATTAGAACAGTTACCCCACAGTTATGTGTACGGGTAACACCTACACCCCTGCACACCCATTAATAATTATTCTCATTCCTGAGTTACTATAGCACATGGATTAGAACAGTTACCCCACAGTTATATGTACGAGTAACACCTACACCCTTGCACACCCGTAAATAATTATTCTCACTCTTGAGTTACTATAACACATGGATTAGAACAGTTACCCCACAGTTATGTGTACAGGTAACAACAACACCCTTGTACACCCATTAATAATTATTCTCATTCCTGAGTTACTATAGCACATGGATTAGAACAGTTACCCCACAGTTATGTGTACGAGTAACACCTACACCCTTGCACACCCATTAATAATTATTCTCATTCCAGAGTTACTATAACACATGGATTAGAACAGTTACCCCACAGTTATGTGTACGGGTAACAACAACATCCCTGCACACCCATTAATAATTATTCCTCATTCCTGAGTTACTATAACACATGGATTAGAACAGTTACCCCACAGTTATGCATAGGGTAACACCTACACCCCTGCACACCCATTAATAATTATTCTCATTCCTGAGTTACTATAGCACATGGATTAGAACAGTTACCCCACAGTTATGTGTACGGGTAACACCTACACCCTTGTACACCCATTAATAATTATTCTCATTCCTGAGTTACTATAAGACATGGATTAGAACAGTTACCCCACAGTTATATGTACAGGTAACACCAACACCCTTGTACACCCATTAATAATTATTCTCATTCCTGAGTCATTATAGCACATGGATTAGAACAGTTACCCCACAGTTATGTGTATGGGTAAAACCTACACCCCTGCACACCCATTAATAATTATTCTCATTCCTGAGTTACTATAGCACATGGATTAGAACAGTTACCCCACAGTTATGTGTACTGGTAACACCTACACCCTTGTACACCCATTAATAATTATTCTCATTCCTGAGTTACTATAACACATGGATTAGAACAGTTACCCCACAGTTATGTGTACGGGTAACACCTACACCCTTGCACACCCATTAATAATTATTCTCATTCCTGAGTTACTATAGCACATGGATTAGAACAGTTACCCCACAGGTATGTGTACGAGTAACACCTACATCCTTGTACACCCATTAAAAATTATTCTCATTCCTGAGTTACTATAACACATGGATTAGAACAGTTACCCCACAGTTATGTGTACAGGTATCACCTACACCCTTGTACACCCATTAATAATTATTCTCATTTCTGAATTACTATAGCACATGGATTAGAACAGTTACCCCACAGTTATATGTACAGGTAACACCAACACCCTTGTACACCAATTAATAATTATTCTCATTCCTGAGTTATTATAGCACATGGATTAGAACAGTTACCCCACAGTTATGTGTACGGGTAACACCTACACCCTTGCATACCCATTAATAATTATTCTCATTCCTGAGTTACTATAACACATGGATTAGAACAGTTACCCCACAGTTATGTGAACGGGTAACACCTACACCCTTGTACACCCATTAATAATTATTCTCATTCTTGAGTTACTATAACACATGGATTAGAACAGTTACCCCACAGTTATGTGTACGAGTAACACCTACATCCTTGTACACCCATTAAAAATTATTCTCATTCCTGAGTTACTATAACACATGGATTAGAACAGTTACCCCATAGTTATGTGTACGGGTATCACCTACACCCTTGTACACCCATTAATAATTATTCTCATTCCTGAGTTACTATAACACATGGATTAGAACAGTTACCCCACAGTTATGTGTACGAGTAACACCTACACCCTTGCAGACCCATTAATAATTAATCTCAATCCTGAGTTACTATAACACATGGATTAGAACAGTTACCCCACAGTTATGTGTATGAGTAACACCTACACCCTTGTACACCCATTAATAATTATTATCATTCCTGAGTTACTATAACACATGGATTAGAACAGTTACCCCACAGTTATGTGTACGAGTAACACCTACACCCTTGCACACCCATTAATAATTATTCTCATTCCTGAGTTCCTATAACACATGGATTAGAACAGTTACCCCACAGTTATGTGTATGAGTAACACCTACAGCCTTGTACACCCATTAATAATTATAATCATTCCTGAGTTACTATAAATCATGGATTAGAGCAGTTACCCCACAGTTATGTGTACAGGTAACAACAACACTCCTGCACACCCATTAATAATTATTCTCATTCCTGAGTTACTATAACACATGGATTAGAACAGTTACCCCACAGTTATGGGTACGGGTAATACCTACACCCTTGCATACCCAATAATAATTATTCTCATTCCTGAGTTACTATAACACATGGATTAGAACAGTTACCCCACAGTTATGTGTACGAGTAACACCTACACCCTTGTACACCCATTAATAATTATTCCTAATTCCTGAGTTACTATAACACATGGATTAGAACAGTTACCCCACAGTTATGTGTACAGGTAACAACAACACCCCTGCACACCCATTAATAATTATTCTCATTCCCGAGTTATTATAACACATGGAATAGAACAGTTATCCCCACAGTTATATGTACGGGGTAACACCAGCACTCTTGCACACCCATTAATAATTATTCTCATTCCTGAGTTACTATAGCACATGGATTAGAACAGTTACCCCACAGTTACATGTATGGGTAACACCTACATCCCTGCACACCCATTAATAATTATTCTCATTCTTGAGTTACTATAACACATGGATTAGAACAGCTACCCCACAGTTATGTGCACGGGTAACACCAACACCCCTGCACACTCATTAATAATTATTCTCATTCCTGAGTTATTATAGCACATGGATTAGAACAGTTATCCCCACAGTTATGTGAACGGGTAACACCTACATCCTTGCACACCCATTAATAATTATTCTCATTCCTGAGTTACTGTAACACATGGATTAGAACAGTTACCCCACAGTTATGTGCACGGGTAACACCAACACCCCTGCACACCCATTAATAATTATTCTCATTCCTGAGTTATTATAGCACATGGATTTGAACAGTTACCCCACAGTTATGTGCACAGGTAACACCTACACCCTTGCACACCCATTAATAATTATTCCTCATTCCTGAGTTACTATAACACATGGATTGGAACAGTTACCCCACAGTTATATGTATGGGTAACACCAACACCCTTGCACACCCATTAATAATTATTCCTCATTCCTGAGTTACTATAACACATGGATTGGAACAGTTACCCCACAGTTATGTGTACGAGTACACTCTTGCAGACCCATTAATAATCATTCTCATTCCTGAGTTACTATAGCACATGGATTAGAACAGTTACCCCACAGTTATGGGTACGGGTAACACCTACACCCTTGCACACCCATTAATAATTATTCTCATTCCTGAGTTACTATAACACATGGATTAGAACAGTTACCCCACAGTTATGCATACGGTAATACCTACACCCTTGCACACCCATTAATAATTATTCTCATTCTTGAGTTACTATAACACATGGATTAGAACAGTTACCCCACAGTTATGGGTACGGGTAACACCTACACCCTTATTCCTCATTCCTGAGTTACTATAACACATGGATTGGAACAGTTACCCCACAGTTATATGTACGGGTAACACCAACACCCTTGCACACCCATTAATAATTATTCCTCATTCCTGAGTTACTATAACACATGGATTGGAACAGTTACCCCACAGTTATGTGTACGGTTACACTCTTGCAGACCCATTAATAATCATTTTCGTTCCTGAGTTACTATAGCACATGGATTAGAACAGTTACCCCACAGTTATGGGTACGGCTAACACCTACACCCTTGCACACCCATTAATAATTATTCCTAATTCCTGAGTTACTATAACACATGGATTGGAACAGTTACACCAAAGTTATGTGTACGGGTAACACCTACACTCTTGCACACCCATTAATTAGAAGTTATGTACTCACCATAACGTTCCATCTGAGTAGGTGACTTCATTTGGATGCAACCTGTGGTTATTGGATCCGACCTCGGATCCGAGCCGGCATTTCAAAAGCTTAGGCTCCGAGCTCCTAGCTCCTCCCTCTTACCCATAACCCCTTGCCAAGCCCTGACTGACCCCAGATTTTGTTTGCCGCTTTCAAGTTGCGACGGATTCCTTGAGCTCCTAGTGCAGATAAGTGTTTTTGACAGGAAAATTTTCAAAAACTTTAACTTTTTTAATTTTATTAGTTAGAAGTGATTGTGTTAGGCTTTCCTCTCTCTTTCTTTTAAATTTTTCTCGGGTTTTGCGTAGTTTGTGTGTGTGTGTTTGTTTTAGGCCTGTTAGGGCTTGTCATGTCTGAAGCCCATAAGGCTGTATTCTCTAAATGTACCGAGTGTGGCCATAAGCTGTCCCCAGCGGATGGCCACACTGCGTCAAGAATCTTGGGGGTTGAACACCTGTCATCTGGTTGTACCATTTGTGCAGGGTTCAACCCCCGAGCTTTGAGGGAGCGGAGGTCGAAGCTGGTACTGGCGGGACTTTTCCCTCCAGACGCCACTTCGGCTTCTGCCCCTTCTACTCAGCAAGCAGTTGCTGTGGGCTCTCCTCCACCGGCTGGGACTCAACCTCCCTCTAAGATGCCGGAGGAGAGAGAGTCTTCTAGGGAGAGAGAGAAGAAGGAGAGGCACAGGGAGAGGCACCACAAACGGAGAGCTGAAACCTCCAGTTCGGCTCCTCCATCTAAGCGGGCCTCCCCTGTGCCTTCTAGCTTTCCTCCTCCTCAGCTCCACTCCCCTCGGTTCTCTCCTGGGCCCGAGGAGGAGGAGGCTAGCCCTTCAGCGAGGTCCCCAAGGCGGCTCTCTAGGTCCGCTTCGGTGGCCTCCACCAGGTCCACATTCTCCATGAGTGAAGCAGATATGGACCGGATGATGAGGAAATTCATCCAGGCCCAAATGCAAATGGGAGTGCTCCTAGCCCCCCCCCATCCGGGAGGGGCTTGACCTTTTCACCTTTGGCTCCTTCTCCGACCCATACCATGGGTTCGGAGCTGTCGGCGCCGGGCAGACTTGGATCCGGGGGTGGGTCGGATCCGATAGGTCGGCGCACCTCGGATCCGTCCCATCCCTTGAGTGCTTCGGGTACTTCGGACCCGACCTCTCGGAGCCGGGGACCGAGCCTCGGATCCGAGGGAGCTGGTGTGTCTTCGGCTCCGTCCAGGTCGGAGCACACTGGCCTCTCGGATCCGACGGTTTCAGCTCCGACTCCGATCCGTGCGTCGGATCCGAGTGGGGGTCGGCTCTCGGGGTTTAGAGAAGCTGGCTCCCCCTCGGCCTTCGACGTAGTGGAAAGGGCACTGTTGAGGACGTCCGGACCCCCGGTCCCTGCCACGGCTCCATCCCGCACTCCCTTGCAGTTGGGCCAGGGTCCCACCAGCCGGTCCCAGGGACAGCCCGCCTCGATGTCCCAAGTAGTTTCCTTGGAACATCCAGCTGCGGAAGAGTACTCCTCGGACAGCCCCCCCGATGAAGTACCTCGGAAGCGTAAGTGCAAAAGGAGGCACATGGACTCCCCCAAGTTCGTTACCGAAGATACAGACTTGGATGAAGGGGAAGGCTCCCCAAGATCACCCCCTGAAGACGTCTCATTTGGAGACATTATGGAAATGTTAAGGATCGGGGGGGGTGGTCTGCCCCCAAGGCTTCCTCAGACGAGTCTGTATTCTTGGAGGCATTCGAGGCGGGCCCATCTACCTCTTGGGTGTCCCCTCCTGCCGACCCTCTGGTGGACCTTATATCCATCAGAGCGTGGAAGGATCCGGACACCGTTGAGCCTGTACCCAAGCATCCTGATCGTATCCTTTCCCTTCCGGCGGACCGCACTCACTGGAGCAAGGGCCCCCCAGTAGATGCCATGATGATGGCTGCAGCCACCAAGAGGGAATTGGCCCAGGAGAGTCCCTCTATGCATCCTCTGGGCAAGGAGTCCCGCTCGATGGATCGCATTGGGAAGCGAGTTTTCAGTTCAGCAACCTTCTCTTTGAGAGCGCTGAACTACATGGCACATGTCATCAGGATGCAGCGAGATCTGATTAAAGAATACGCTGCATCTCCCCCGGAGTCCATGTCGGGTGAGGATAAGCAGGTATACTCCACCCGAATGGCCACTCTCAGAGCGGTTTCTAACACATCTATGCGGCTACTTTCTCATGCTACCGAGGGAGCCGCTAGAGCCAGCGGAGCAGGCCTTGTCATGAGGCGGCAGGCCTGGCTCCGCCACTGTGACTTCGCAGAGCCCTTCAAGGCGACTTTCGCGAATGCCCCCTTTGATGGTTCTGCCTTGTTTGGCAAGACTGTTCGCGAAAACACTGGTCCAGAGCGAAAAGGACGGGAAGACGCTGTCTGCCATCGGAGTCCGCTTCTCAGCTCCCCAGAGGTCTTTCTCGAAGAACCAAAAGGGACAGAAGAAGATGTGGTTCTGGAAATCGCAGCAGTCCCAACCTGCTCCAGATAACCAGTCCTCCCGTGGCAGAGGAGGACAGGGAGGTCGCCGTCCTAGAGGCAGGGGGGCTCCTAGAAACTTTGGGTCCAGAGAACCTTTCTCTGAGAGACCCACGCAGCAGCCCTGAAGGGTTGCCCGGCGGTCCATCTCTGGAGGCAGTCGGGGGGCATTTCTCGAGGCACCTAACTTCTTGGGAGTCCATCACATCAGACCGTTGGGTGCTTCGCGTGATATCCAGAGGTTATACAATCCCCCTGTACAAAGTTCCCAGATTTCGCAGCCTCCCAGATGTCCCACCCGACCAAAGGGAGGCAGCAGCTATCGAAATCGAACAGCTGCTAGAAAAAAGAGCTATCCAGTGCGTCCCCCCAGATCAAACCGGGTCAGGGTTTTACTCCAGGTTCTTTTTGGTGCCAAAGAAAACGGGGGACTTAAGACCAATCTTAGATCTCTCCCTGCTGAACCTGTCAGTAACCAAGCAAAAGTTCCGGATGGTCACCCTTCAATCTATACTCCCCCTCTTGAGGGAGAACGACTGGATGTGCTCCATCGACCTCAAGGACGCGTACTACCACATTCGTATGGACAGACGGTCCAGGAGGTTTCTTCGCTTCCGGCTGGGAGCCAGTCATTACCAGTTCAGGGTCCTCCCCTTTGGTCTCACCTCAGCCCCCAGGGTGTTCACCAAGGTTCTAGCGGTGGTAGCGGCCCACCTGAGGCTCCAGGGATTACAGGTCTTTCCGTACCTGGACGACTGGCTCCTGACAGCATCATCAAGGCATCTTCTGTGCTCAGCCAGGGACTACTTTCTTCGACTAGCCCCAAGGCTGGGCATCACTGTCAACTGGGAGAAATCTTTACTGCACCCCACACAAGTTATAGATTTCATAGGAGGAAGGCTAAACACCAGGTCAATGCGAGCCTTCCTCACTCCAGACAGAATTGCCAACCTGAAGTGTCATGTAGCAGCGGTCCTGCAACCTTTTCCGACTGCAGCTTCGGTCCTGAGGGCCCTAGGTTCGATGGCGGCAGCTATCCCTCTTCTTATTCATGCACGCTTATGCATGCGGGTTCTTCAATGGACCCTTCAGGTTCAGTGGTCCCCTCTCTGTTCCTCTCTCAACACTCCGATAGCGGTCAGCAAAGCGTGCAAGGATTCCCTTCTTTGGTGGCTTCTTTCTCCGGAGCCCCTGACAGGGACACCTTTTTGTGCTGCATTTCCCCGAGCCACAGTGACCACGGACGCTTCTTGCCTCGGGTGGGGGTGGCATTCTGCGGGAAAGATTATCCAAGGCACGTGGAACCCCACAGAGACGACGTTGCATATAAATGTCCTGGAAATGAGGGCAGTGCTCCTAGCGTTGCAAGCACTTCACCATGTTCTTCCTTCAGGGACTATTGCGATTCAGACAAACAACATGTCGGTAGTCTGGTACATCAACAAACAGGGAGGAACCAGGTCCTATCCCCTTTGTCGAGAGGCCATGAGAGTCTGGGAATGGGCAATTTCCACCAAACGCTTTCTGGTAGCAACGCACTTTCCGGGAAAATCCAACATCCTTGCGGACAAACTCAGTCGCACCATTCTATCACCTCACGAGTGGTCTCTCAATCCTCAGGTAGCGAAGAAGATTTTTGCCGTTTGGGGGCAACCCTGTTGCGATCTTTTTGCCTCTCCCTCAAATGCCAAATGCGACAATTTCTTCGCTCTGCTTCCCCCACCAGGGGAATCCCCGAGAGATGCTCTGGTGCATGCTTGGCCTCCCGGTCTCCTTTATGCCTACCCTCCACTACCTCTGATGCAGAGGCTTCTGCAGAAAGCCAACAGTTTGGGGAGCAGAATGATTCTCATTGCCCCATTCTGGCCTCGTCAACCCTGGTTCCCCTTTGTATGGTCTCACAAAATCAATCCACCCTGGATTCTGGATCCAATTCCGGATCTCATCTCACACCCTCTGGGAATTTCGGTTCCCAATCTACGCACCCTGAAATTGACAGCTTGGCTGCTCCAGTTCCATCCTTGATTAGGACTCCCGGTATCTCATCACCGGTCAAGGCCATCTTAGTGGCTGCTCATAAACCTTCCACCAGGCAGGTTTATCGGAGTAAATGGAAGAGATTCTCTATTTGGGCGGTTCAGAGAACTTTGGATCCTTTCTCAGCACCTATGTCAGCAGTGCTGGATTTTTTAACAGACCTCTTTCATCAAGGGGCAAGTTCTTCCACGATTAAGGTACAATTGGCAGCCATCTCGCATTATCACATTGGTCATGAGACAGCTCCACTCATGGCGGCGAAATTGTGCAAAACTTTTCTCAAAGGGATTTTTTTGTTGAGGCCTCCAGTCAAGGAGGTTGTACCACCTTGGGATCTATCTTTAGTTCTGCAGGCCCTTACTGCTCCTCCCTTCGAGCCTGCAGCTTCTACAGACCTAAAGTACCTTTCCTGGAAGACTGCCTTCTTAGTAGCTATCACTTCAGCCAGAAGAGTGTCTGAACTTCAGGCTCTATGCGTCAAACCGCCTTACCTTTCTTTCTTTCCAGATAGGGTGTGCCTCAGGACCAATCCATCTTTTCTTCCGAAGGTCTCTTCAGAATCTAATATCAACCAATCAATCAATTTACCTGTGTTTTTTCCCAAGTACTCAAACAAAGGAGAATACAAATTGCATTCCTTGGATGTTCATAGACAATTACGATTTTATATTCACAGAACAGCTGGTCACAGGCAATCAGATCAGCTGTTCGTCTCCTTTGCTAAATTTGCTTTGGGTAAAGCAGTGTCTAAAGTCACACTATCTAGGTGGATTGCTAATTGTATTCTGCAGGCTTATGACTCTTCAGGTAGACCTGCTCCTCAGAGGGTTACGGCTCATTGTACTAGGGCAGTCTCCATGTCAGCCGCCTTTAAGTCCCGTGTGTCATTGGATGATATCTGCGCGGCAGCTACTTGGGCCTCGCCTCATACCTTTATTTCTCATTATAAAGTGGATGTTGTTTCCAGGGGAAGAGCATCCTTTGGCTCAGCGGTGCTCCGGAACATCCTTCCATGATGGCCACCCAAGATTCAGGTAGCTGGGGACTCTGTCCCACAGGTTGCAGACAAATGAAGTCTGCCTACTTCAGATTTAGAAGTTATGTACTCACCATAACGTTCCATCTGAGTAGGTGACTTCATTTGGATGCAACCATCCCCCCCTCCATCCCCCTGGCCTTTATAGAGCGAGTATTTATGCTTTATTCATTTACTGTAGTCAGTATTATTTAGGCAAACTCAATCTGAGGTCAGTCAGGGCTTGGCAAGGGGTTATGGGTAAGAGGGAGGAGCTAGGAGCTCGGAGCCTAAGCTTTTGAAATGCCGGCTCGGATCCGAGGTCGGATCCGATACCCACAGGTTGCATCCAAATGAAGTCACCTACTCAGATGGAACGTTATGGTGAGTACATAACTTCTAATTATCATTCCTGAGTTACTATAACACATGGATTAGAACAGTTACCCCACAGTTATGTGTACGGGTAACACCTACACCCATTACACATCCATTGATAATTATTCTTACTCTTCAATTACTGCAGTCCTAGGACTACACAGTTAACCCCACAGGTGCTTGTAGGGTAATACCCTCACCCCCTTCACACTTATTAACAATTACTTTCATGCCTGTGTAACTTCAGCACAGGGATTAATACAGTTGCCAACACAGTCTGTACAGGTGGACAACAAATTATGTGAACAACAAATTAGGGTTGAAAATGTGTGTCAGTCCCCACAGAAGCAGTTCCTCCATGATGCTTTCATCTGATGGTTTAGTATTTAAAAAAAATATTATGCAGCATATTCTACTTGCTATTCATCTTTCCTATTTTTCTGTATACTTTGCTAAGGTCACCTACAAGGTCCCCTGAGCTGTTAGTTTGTGACACACTTACTCACTGTCACTCACTCTGGTTGCAAAGTGCTACTAGTCCAATACTAAGTAATTCTCCTATCCCTCCCACTACCCAACCCTACTGAACTACTTTCCCTGCCAGAACCATAATTCTAACCCTAAAACTTCACTCCAGCTCCCTAACCCTAAACTTTCCTCCCAATCCCTAAATTAAGGAATCTGTTTCTGTTCCCTAAACCTAAAGCTCGTTTCTGCCTCCGTAAACCTAAAGTCTCTAATCACTCCCTTGACCAAAATTGAATGGCTAGAATTCAAGTGTTTGTAGTAGTCTCAGTTTATTATGTCTCCTTGTTCTTCTTTGTTTAGTCCTCTTTTAAAGTGACAAAATAGTGAAAACAGTAATGGAGGGAAGAAATTATTTGCAGCTTTTATGAAGGGCTACTACCATTTCTAAGGATGTTTTCATGTTTTCCATGTACTTTTGAACATTTTATAGCCACGGTGGTGCAGCGGTAGCGTTGTTGCCTCACAGCAAGAGGTTCTCCCGTTCGATTCTTGGCTGGAGTGTGGGGAGTGCCTTCTGTGTGGAGTCTGCATGTCCTCCCCATAGTTGGGTGGGCATTTGAAAGACATGCGTAAATGGGCGTGCCTTCACTGAAGGTTGAACGTCGAACTGGCACCTCGACGTTCGTGAAAATCTACTGCCAATCATTAGCAGACCGGAGTTCCGCTTTGGCGACCCCTAACCGGGAAAAGCCGAAAGACAACAACATCCCACTTAGCTTCAGACTTTTCTTTCATTTTCTATTTGGCATACTTGTATTCTAGCTTGAAAAATAACATTTGCAACTGTGTTAACAGCCTCAGAAAACAAGTACCTCTTAGTTATATAAAAAATGAAATGGACAAAATAAAACTGACTGTTACATTTCAGGACAGTTTTTATTACATCCTAGATTTGCATAAGCTTGTTCAGTTCAACCACAAGCATACTGTTTTGGGCAGTGACAGGACAGTCTGTCAAGTGACACACAGCATTGCTAATTTTAGGGATTTTAAGTTCCTTCCTCTATTTATGTTAATCATTCTTTTTTTCTTTGTTTGCAGTGGCATGTTTCTTACAAAAAGTCCTCTAAGGTCTGAAACATTAAACGTCTACTGTGATTCAGCTGATATATAATAAAAGAAAAGGATAAATCATGGAGTATCAGGTCTTCGTATTTAACCTTGTCTTCCTTGTGATATGGCAATGCATTGTTAAAGGTAAGAGCTGCTTTATATGATTCATTAACGACTAATGCACTGCATCTGAAATTGTAAAATATAAGAATGTCGCTGTCACATTCAATATTTATAATAACTGTCATGCAGAGACTGATGAAAGCAAATCAGAAATTATTTAACATAATTTTATTTCTATTATAGTCACTGTTCAAAAAGTCCCTTTAAATGATTGCACTTATTCTCTGGATTATTTACCCAGACTCTTTCATATGATTACACAATTCCCTTACACTCACAGTTTATAAAAGTGGAAGTTATGCTCTGAGAAAACAAATATAAATAGTACTGCTGCTGGGAAACATTTTGTATATGATTAAGAAGCTGTTAAAAGTATTTTTCCTGTGGTCCACTAGTTCAAGGTTTCATTTCCTTAGCCTGCAGTGCCTAATTCTGTGACTTTGAGCAAGTCACTTAACCGGACACAAATCTAGGACTGAGTCTGGAAAAGTTTCATGGAGATCAGGGCTATACTTCGGAAAACAAATACACATAAATAAATGAATATCAGCTACTTTATTGAACAGTTACATTTGAAAAACAAAAACACTTAATTCATTAAAACAGGCTTCTTATTATAATAATAGCTTTACATTTTATGGTATTGATTATTTGAAGCCTCTGACAACTATTTCATAAAATTTAGCCATACACTAAAAGCTTTTTAATATTATTTTTCTCACTTATGCCTGCATTAACAAAGTACCCACCCCCATATTCATGGCTTGGAAGGAAAATTCCCATAATGAACTCTGCTTTGTCAACATTAGAGGTAGGATCTGTTTGATGGTTTAAGGGGGACGGTCAGCAGAAGCTGCTGAACTCATAGCATTTAAATGATAGCCAAATAAATCAGATATATTTGAGTGCAGGGTCTAGTCCACCAAGACCTACTGATCATTCTTTCTCAGTTTTTACAAAAGTCACCTTGAAAGATTCAGGGATGTGTTACTGTGTGCAGTTTAAGCAAAGGTCCCAGTCCAGCCTTACTCCTGTGTGCTAATCCTAACCCTAATGCTGTCTCTGAAAGTGGTGTAGATCTTTCGTACATGTCAGAAAAATATAACTGTAATCATATATATATAATCTTTATCTCTGTATATGGATATCTATAAATACATATATACACACATAAAGGCGCAATTCAAAAACTGAAATATTGCCGTACTTGTTTTGAGTGTTAACATTTTAATTTTGCATAAAACACACACACACACACACACACACACACACACACACACACACACACACACACACACACACACACACACACACACACAGACATATGTACATGAATTACATTTGTTTCTTCACAATCAAATTATTTCTTGGATGCGGAAAAGAATGGGTTGTATGGTGCTTTAGCTTCTGATTAGAACAAAGCAGTGTATGTGGGTTAGAATGAAATCTTCAAACAAGAAGTAAAAAATATGTATGTGGTGACAACATACAACATATTTACTAAACAGGTAGTAAGTATTATTAAACATTTTTGGAATTTCTTGCTTAAGTTTAAAGAGTTTAAAAATGTATTATGTGAGACCCCTATTATTTTATATAGAAGATGGGAAGGAACATACAGGATTTTATTGTTCATAGTAGATTTGTTAGACCTAAAGAAAATGTATTTAATCGAGTACAACTTAAAGGAACTAGTATTTGTGGTATAATGTTTAGTGTGTAATTATGTAGAGAATTACTTTGCATATATGAATGGCATCCCATTTCATCCGAATGGACACTATTATTGTCATACAGAGGGTGTGATTTATGCCCTGAGGTATTCCTATGGCCTGTGCTACATAGGAGAGCTAAGAGAGCTTTTAGAATTAGACTGCAGGAATACATTAGAGATATTAAACATCAAAAAGAATATAGTCCTTTGGCAATACATTTTAAAGCTTTTCAATACAGTAATCCTGAATTTTTAAGGGCAACTGTATTAGAATGAGTAGGAGATGAATTTGTTGTTTTTAATATGAAAAGAAAGTTATTGTATAAAGAAAGTATTTATATTTTAAAGTATAACACTTTAAGCCCTAGTGGCTTAAATACTGAATGCACATGGAAACTATTGATTTAATTTTATACTAAAGTTTAATTGTTTAATTGATTAATTACTTTAATGGTTGATTGCATTATTATGTTGAGATTTGTATATATAATCAGTGCAAATGCTTTGTGGTTTGTACTCCTGGAAGGCATTTTCTTGCCGAGGCGCGAGAGATTTTTTGAATAACTCCTTGGATCTGGCCGTTTTCTTGGTTGTTTTTATTTTATTTTAATTTTTCATTTGTTGTTGTGCATATTTGAGTACAGGGCCTTGTCCACCAAGACCTACTGGGCATTCTTTCTCAGTTTTTACAAAAGTTACCTTGAAAGATTAAGGGATGTGTTACTGTGTGCAGTTTAAGCAAAGCTACCCAGTCCAGCCGTACTCTTGTGTGCTAATCCTAACCTTAATGCTGTCTCTGAAAGTGGTGTAGATCTTTCTTACATGTCAGAAAAATGTAACTGTAATCATAAATATCTAATCTTTATCTCTCTATATGTATATCTATAAATATATATACAGACACATAAAGGCACAATTCAAAAATTGAAAGACTGCTGTACTTGCGTTATTGAGTGTTAACATCTTAATTTTGCATAAAACACAGACACACACTGGTACATGAGTTCCATTTGTTTCTTCAAAATCAAATTATTTCTTGGATCAGAAAAGAATGGGTTGTATGGTGCTTCAGTTTCTGATTAGAACAAAGCAGTGCATGTGGGTTAGAATGAAATCTTCAATGACATTAAGGAAGTTTCCTTTTATCCTCATTATTATGGGATCCTGGAGTGAGTATGTTTAGAGTTGCTGAAGCATGCAGTGTGACAAAATGTGCTTTATTTTATTGTATTTTATGTATGTATGTATGAATTTATTTATTTTTGATGGATCAGGATCAGTATTTTTCTTCTTGGATTGAATTGTGGAAAAACTTTCATTTAATTACTATCG